>NW_023045977.1:0-58164 GCF_011762505.2 Arvicanthis niloticus | reverse complement strand
AGAGAGGACAAGACAGAAGGGCATCCAGAGAGAGGAGAAAACAAAAGGGCATCCAGAGAGAAGAGAAGACAGAAGGGAATCCAGAAAGAGGAGAATATAGAAGGGCATCCAGATATAGGACAGTACAAAAAGGCACCCAGAGAGAAGAGAGAAGAGAAGAGAATTCAGAGAGAGAAGAGAACAGAAGGGCATCTGGAAAGAAAAGAGGATAGAAGGCATACAGAGAGATGAGAAAACAGAAGAGCATCTAGAGAGAGGAGAAACATAAGGTCATCCAGAGAGAGGAGAGGATAGAAGGAATACAGAGAGAGGAGAGAACAGAAGGGCATCCAGTGAGAGGAGAGAACAGAAGGGCATCCAGAGAGAATAGAGTACAGAAGGGCATCCAGATAGAGGAGAGGACAGAAGGGATTCAGAGAGAGGAGAGAACAGAAGTGCATCCAGAGGGAGGAGAAGACAGAAACACATCCAGAGAGAGGAGAAGACAGAAGCGCTTCCAGAGAGAGGCGAGGACAGAAGAGCATCCAGTGAGAGGAGAGGAAAGAAGGGCATCCAGAGGGAGAATAGAACAGAAGAGCATCCGCAGAGAGGAGAGAACAGAAGTGCACCCAGAGAGAGGAGAAGACAGAACAGCATCCATAGAGAGGAGAGTACAGAATTGCATCCAGAGAGAGGACAGGACAGAAGGGCATACATAGAGAGGAGAAGACAGAACGGCATCCATAGTGAGGAGAGTACAGAAGGGCATCCAGATAGAGGAGATGACAGAAGGGCATCCAGAGAGAGGAGAAGACAGAAGGGCATCCAGTGAGAGTAGAGAACAGAAGGGCATCCAGTGAGAGGAATGGACAGAAGAGCATCTCGAGAGAGGAGAGAACAGAAGGCCATCTAAATAGTGGAGAGGGCAAAAGGGCATCCAAAGAGAGAGGAGGACAAGACGGCATCCAGAGAGAGGAGAAGACAAAAGGGCATCCAAGGAGAGTCGACGACAGAAGGGATCCAGAGAGATGAGAGGAAAAAAGGGAATCTAGAGAGAGCAGAGAACAGAAGGTCATCCAGAGTGAGGAGAGAACAGAATGGCATAAAGATAGAGGAGAGGACCGAAGGGCATACAGAGAGAGGAGAGGACAGAAGGGCATACAGAGAGAGGAGAGGAAATAAGGGAATCTAGAGAGAGGAGAGAACAGAAGGTCATCCAGAGTGAGGAGAAAACAGATTGGCATAAAGATAGAGGAGAGGACCGAAGGGCATACAGAGAGAGGAGAGGACAGAAGGGCATACAGAGAGAGGAGAGGAAAGAAGGGAATCAAGAGAGAGGAGACAACAGACGGGCATGCAGAGAGATGAGAGAACAGAAGATCATTCAGAGACAAAAGAGAACAGAAGGACATCCTACGAAATGCGAGGCCAGAAGGGCATGCAGAAATAAGAAAAGACACAAAGGCATCCAGCGAGAGGAGAGAAGAAAAGGGCATCCAGAGTGAAAAGAAGACAGAAGGGCATCCAGAGAGAGGAAAGTTCAGAGGGGCATCTGCAGTGAGGAGAGAACAGAAGGGCATCCAGAGAGAGAAGAGTACAGAAGAGCATCCAGAGAAAGGAGAGGACACGTGGGCATCCAGAGATAGGAGAGGAAAGAAGAGCATCCAGAGACGAAAAGACAGAAGTGTATACAGAGAGAGGAGAGGATAGAAGGGCATCCAGAGAGAGGAGAAGACAGAAGGGCATACAGAAAGTAGAGAGGAAAGAAAGGCATCCAGAGAGAGAAGATAGGTCATCCAGAGAGAAGAGAGGACAGAAGAGCCTCCAGAGAGAGGAGAAGACAGAATGGCATCCAGAGAGAGGAGAGTACAGATGGCCATCCAGAAAGAAGAGAGAACCGGAAAACATCTAGAGAGAGGAGAGGATGGAAGGGCATCCACAGAGAGGATGAAACAGAAGGGCATTCAGAGAGAGGAGAATACAGAAGGGCATCCAGAGAGAGGAAAGGGAAGAAGGGCATCTGGCGAGAGGAGATGACAGAAGGGCATCCAGAGAGAGAAGGGTACAGAAGGGTGTCCAGAGAGAGGAAAGAACAGAAGGGCATCCAGAGAGAGGAGAGAACAGAAGGGCATCCAGAGAGAGGAGAGAACAGAAGGGCATCCAGAGATAGGTGAGGACAGATGGGGTTCCAGAGACAGAAGAAGACAAAAGAAAATCCAGAGAGAAAAGAGGAAAGAAGGGCATTCAGAGAAAGGAGAGAACAGAAGGACATAAGGAGAGAGAAGAAGACAGAAGGGCATCAAGAGAAGAGAAGAAAGAAGAGCATTCAGAGAGAGAAATTGACAGAAGGGCATCTCGAGAGAGGAGAGAACAGGAGGGCATCTAAATAGTGGAGAGGACAAAGGCATCCAGAGAGAGAGGAGGATAAGAGGGCATCCAGAGAGAGAAGAAGACATAAGGGCATCCAGAGAGAGGCAAGGACAGAAGGGAATCCAGAGAGATGAGAGGACAGAAGGGCATCCAGAGAGAGGATAGAACAGAAGGGTATTCAGAGAGAGGAAAATACAGAAGGGCATCCAGAGAGAAGAAAGGAAAGAAGGGCATCCGGAGAGAGGAGACGACAGAAGGGAATCCAGAGAGAGAAGGGTACAGAAGGGCTTCCAGAGAGAGGAGAGTACAGAAGGGCATTCAGAGAGAGGAGAGAACAGAAGGGCATCCAGAGATAGGTGAGGACAGAAGGGGTTCCAGAGACAGGAGAAAACAAAAGGAAATCCAGAGAGAAAAGAGAACAGAAGGGCATTCAGAGAAAGGAGAGAACAGAAGGGCATATGGAGAGAGGAGAAGACAGAAGGGCATCCAGAGAGGAGAAGAAAGAAGAGCATCCAGAGAGAGGAATTGACAGAAGGGCATCCCGAGAGAGGAGACAACAGGAGGGCATCTAAATAGTGGAGAGGACAAAGGTATCCAGAGAGAGAGAGAGGAGGACAAAAGGGCATCCAGAGAGAGGAGAAGACAGAAGGGCATCCAGAGAGAGGCAAGGACAGAAGGGAATCCAGAGTGATGAGAGGACAGAAGGGCATCTAGAGAGAGGAGAGAACAGAAGGTTGTCCAGAGTGAGGAGAGAACAGAATGGCATTCAGATAGAGGAGAGGACAGAAGGGCATCCAGAGAGAGGAGAGAAATAAAGGGCATCCATAGTGAAGGGAGGACAAAAGGACATCCAGAGAGAAGAGTCCAGAAGTGCATCCAGAGAGAGGAGAGGACAGAATGGCATTCTGAAAGATGAGAGGAAAGAAGCGAATCTAGAGAGAGGAGACAACAGAAGGGCATCCAGAGAAATGAGAGAACAGAATGATATCCAGAGAGAAAAGAGAACAGAAGGACATCCAAAGAAATGAGAGAACAGATGACATCCAGAGAGAGGACAAAAAAGAAGGGCGTCCAGAGAGAGGAGAGAACAGAAGGGCATCCCGAGAGAGGAGAGTCAGAAGGGCATCCAGACAGAGGAGAGGACAGAAAGGCATCCAGAGAGAAGAGAGAACAAAGGGGCATCCAAAGTGAAGAGAAGACAGAAGTGCATCCAGAGAGAGGAGAAGACAGAATAGCATCCAGAGGGATGAGAGGACACATGGCATTAAGATAGATGATAGAACAGAAGAGCATCAAGAGATAGGAGAAAACAGAAGAACATCTGGAGAGATGAGAGAATAGAAGGGCATAAACAGAGAGGAGATGACACAAGGACATCCAGAGAGAGGAAAAGACAGAAGGCATCCAGAGAGAGGAGAGAACAGAATGGCATCCAGGGATAGAAGAGTACAAAAGGGCACCCAGAGAGATGATATAAGAGAGAATCCAGAGAGAGTTGAGATCAGAAGGGCATCCGGAGAGTAAAGAGGATAGAAGGCATCCAGAGATATGAGAGAACAGAAAAGCATCCAGGGAGAGGTGAAACCGAAGGGCATCCAGAGAGATGAGAGGATAGAAGGCATCCAGAGTGAGGAGAGAAAAGAAGGACATCCAGAGAGAGGAGAAGACAGAAGGACATCCAGAGAGTGGAGAAGACAGAAAAACATACAGAGCAAGGAGAGGACAGAAGGGCATCCAGAGAGAGGATAGAACAGAAGGGCATCCAGAGAGAGGAGAAGACTGAAGGGCATCAAGAGAGAGGAGAGGACAGAAGGGCATCTGGAGAGAGGAGAAGACAGAAGGGAATCAAGAGAGAGAAGGGTACAGAAGGGCATCCAGAGTTAGGAGAGAACAGAAGGGCATCCAGAGCGAGCTGAGGACAGAAGGGTATCCAGGGAGAAGAGAAGACAGAAGTGCATGCAGAAAGAGACGGTAACAGAAGGGCATCTAGACAGAGGAGAGAACAGAAGGGCATCCAGATAGAGGTGAGGACAGAAGGGTAGCCAGAAAGAGGAGAAGACAAAAGAGAATCCAGAGAGAAAAGAGGACAGAAGAGCATTCTGAGAATGGGGAGAACAGAATGGCACAATGAGAGAGGAGAGAACAAAAGAGCATCAAGATAGAGGAGAGGACAGAATGGCCTCCTGAGAGAGCTGAAGACAGAAGGGCATCCAGAGAGAGGACAAGACAGCAGGGCATCCATACAGAGGAGGAAACAGAAGGGCATCCAGAGAGAGGAGAAAAAAGAAGGGCATCCGGAGAGATTAGAGAAGAGAATGGCATCCAGAGAGAGGAGATGACTGATGGGCATCCAGAGAGAGGACAAGAGAGGAGGGCATCCAGAGAGAGGAGAGAACAGAAGGGCATGCAGAGAAGCAATAAGACAGAAGGGCATCCAGAGGGAGGAGAGTACAGAAGGGCATCCAGGGATAGTGGAATACATAAGGGCACCCAGAGAGATGAGAGTACAGAAGAGCATCTAGAGAGAGGAGATACAGAAGGGCATCCAGAGATATTAGAGGATAGAAGGCAACCCTAGAAAGGAGAGAACAGAGGGGCATCCGGTGAAAGGAGAGAACAGAAGGCCATCTAAAGAGTAGAGAGACAAAAGGGCAACCAGAGAGAGAGAAGAACAAAAGGCCATCCAAAGAGAGGAGAAGAAAGAAGGTCATCCAGAGAGAAGAGACGACAGAAGGGGATCCACAGATATGAGATTACAGAAGTTCATCCAGAGCGAGGATAGTACAGAAGAGCAAACAGAGAGATGAGAGGAAAGAAGGGCAAATAGAGAGAGGAGAAAACAGAAGGGCATCCAGAGAGAGGAGAGGATAGAAGGCATCCAGAGAGAGGAGAGAACAGAAGAGCATCTGGTGAGAGGAGAGAACAGAAGTACATCCAGAGAGAGGAGAAGACACAAGGTCATTCAGAGAGAGGAGAGGACAGAAGGGCATCTAGAGAGAGGAGAAGACAGAATGGCATCCGGTGAGAGGAGAGAACAGAAGGGCATCCAGAGAGAGGAAATGAAAGAAGGGCATCTAGAGAGAGGAGAGAAAAGAATGGTATCTAAAGAGTGGAGAGGACAAAAGGGCATATAGAAATTGAGGAGGACAAAGGGCATCCAGAGAGAGGAGAAGACAGAAGGGCATCCAGAGAGAGGAGACAACAGAAGTTCATCCAGAGAGATGAGAGCACAGAAGATAATACAGAGAGAATCGAGAACAGAAGGACATACAGAGAGAGGAGAAGACAGAAGGGCATCCAGAGAGAGGACAAGACAGAATGGCATCCAGAGAGTGGAGGGAACAAAAAGGCATCCAGAAAGAGGAGAGAACAAAAGGACATCTAGAGAGAGGACAATACAGAAGGGCATCCAGAGAAAAAAGAGGACAGATTGGCATCGAGAAAGTGGAGAGAACAGAATGGCATCCAGAGAGAGGAAAAGACAGAAGCGCATCTGTAGAATGGAGAAGACAAAGGTAATCCAGAGAGAGAAATGTACAGATGGGCTTCCAGATAGAGGAGAGAACAGAAGGGCATCCAGAGCAAGGTGAGGACAGAAGGGTGTCCAGAGAGAGGAAAAGACAAAAGGGAATCCAGAGAGAAAAGTGGACAGACGGGCATTCTGAGAAAGGAGAGAACAGAATGGCATATGGAGAGAGGAGAGAACAGAAGAGCATCCAGGTAGATGAGAGGACAAAATGGCATCCAGAGAGAGGAGAAGACAGAAGTGCATCCAGAGAAAGAAAAAGAGAGAAGGGCATCCAGGGATAGGGGAGTACATAAGGGCACACAGAGAGATGAGAGAACAGAAGAGCATCCAGAGAGAGGAGATACAGAAGGACATCTAGAGAGAGGAGTGGATAGAAGGCATCTGGAGAGAGGAGAGAACAGAGGGGCATCCGGTGAGAGAAGAGGAGAGAACAGAAGGCCATCTAAAAAGTGGAGAGGACAAAAGTGCATCCAGAGGGAGGAGAAGACAGAAGGGCCTCCAGAGAGAAGAGACAACAGAAGAGGATCCAGAGATACGAGAGTACAGAAGTGCATCCAGAGAGTGGAGAGGACATAAGGGCAACCAGAGAGATGAGAGGAACGAAGGGAAGCTAGAGACAGGTGAAAACAGAAGGGCATCCAGAGGGAGGAGAAAACAGAATGGCATCCAGAGAGAGGAGAGGATAGAAGGCATCCAGAGACAGGAGAGAACAGAAGGGCATCCAGTGAGAGGAGAGAACAGAAGGGCATCCAGAGGGAATAGAGGACAGAAGGGCATCCAGAGAGATGAGAGGACAGAAGGTCATCTAGAGAGAGGACAGAACAGAAGGGCGTCCAGAGTGAGGAGAGAACAGAATGGCATCCAGGTAGAGGAGAAGACAGAAGGGTATCCAAAGAGAGGAGAGGACAGAAGGGCATAGAGAGAGAGGAGCGAACAGAAAAGCATCCATAGAGAGGCGAGGACAAAAGGGCATCCATAGAGAGGAGAGTACAGAAGTGCATCCAGAGGGAGGAGAGAACAGAAGGGCATCCAGATAGATGAGAGGAAACAAGTGAATCTAGAGAGAGGAGACAACAGAAGGGCATCCAGAGAGATGAGAGAACAGAAGATCATCCAGACAGAAAAGAGAACAGAAGGACATCCAAAGAAATGAGAGAAGAGAAGGACATAAAAAGAAATGAGTGAACAGAAGCACATTCAGAGAGAGGAGAAAACAGAAGGGCATCCAGAGAGAGGAGAGAACAGAAGGACATCCAGAGAAATGAGAGGATAGAAGGCATCCAGATAGAGGAGAGAACAGAAGGGCATCCGGTGACAGGAGAGAACAGAAGGGCATCCAGAGACAATAGAGGACAGAATGGTATCCAGATAGAGGAGAGGACAGAAGGGCATCCAAAGAGAGGAGGAGACCGAAGGGCATCCAGAGAGGAGAAGACAGAACAGCATCTAGAGAGAGGAAATGACAGAAGTGCATCTCGAGAGAAGAGAGAACAGAATGGCATCTAAATAGTTGAGAGGACAAAAGGGCATCCAAAGAGAGAGGATGATAAGAGGGCATCCAGAGAGAGGTGAATAGAGAAGGGCATCCAGAGAGAGGCGAGGACAGAATGGGATCCAGAGAGATGAGAGGAAAGAAGGACATCTAAAGAGAGGAGAGAATAGAAAGGCATCCAGAGTGAAGAGAGTACAGAATGGCATCCATATAGATGAGAGGACCGAAGGGCACCTGGAGAGAGGACAGGACAGAAGGGCATACAGCGAGAGGAGAGAACAGAAGGGCATCCACAGAGAGGGGAGGACAAAAGGGCATTCATAGAGAGGAGAGTACAGACGTGCTTCGAGAGAGAGGAGAGGACAGAAGGGCATCTAGAGAGGAAAAGACAGAAGTGTATACAGAGAGAAGAGAGGATAGAAGGGCATCCAGAGAGAGGAGAAGACAGAAGGGCATACAGAGAGTAGAGAGGACAGAAAGGCATCCAGAGAGAGAAGATAGGTCATCCAGAGAGAAGAGAGGACAGAAGAGCCTCCAGAGAGAGGAGAAGACAGAATGGCATCCAGAGAGAGGAGAGGACAAATGGCCATCCAGAGAGAGGAGAGAACAGGAAAATATCCGGAGAGAAGAGAGGACCGAAGGGTATTTGGAGAGATGAGAGAAGAGAAGGGCATCCACAGAGAGGAAAATACAGAAGGGCATCCAGAGAGGAGAAGACAGAATGGCATCCAGAGAGAGGAAAGGACAGAAGGGCATCTCGAGAGAGGAGAGAACAGAAGGGCATCTAGATATTGGGGAGTACAAAAGGGCATCCAGAGAGAGAGTAGGACAAGAGGGCATCCAGAGAGAGGAGAATACAGAAGGACATCCAGAGAGACGAGATGATAAAAGAGGCTCCAGAGTGAGGAGAGGACAGAAGGGCATCCAGAGAGAGGAAAGAACAGAAGAAATATGGAGAGAAGAGTAGACAGAAGGGTATCCATAGAGAGGAGACTACAGAAGTGCATCCCGAGAGAGGGGAGTACAGAATGGCCACCAGAGAGATGAGAGGAAAGAAGGGAATCTAGAGAGAGGAGAGTACAGAAGGGCATCCAGAGGAAGGAGAAAATAGAATGGCATCCAGAGAGATGAGAGTACAAAAGAGAATCTAGAGAGAGGAGAGAACAGAAGGGCATCCAGAGAGAGGAAAAAACAGAAGGGCATCCAGAGACAGGAAAAGACAAAAGGACATCCTTACAGAGGAGAAAACAGAAGGGCATACGATGAGAGGAGAGAACAGAAGGGCATCCAGAGAGATGAGATAAGAAAAGGGCATCCAGAGAGAGGAGTAGACAGAAGGTGATCAATAGAGAGGAGAAGACAGAAGGGCATCCAGAGAGAGGCGAGGACAGTAGGGGATTCAGAGAGATGAGAGGACAGTAGGGCATCTAGAAAGAGGAGAGAACAGAAGAGTGTCCAGATTGAGGAGAAAACAGAATGGCATCCAGATAGAGGAGAGGACAAAAGGGAATCCAGAGAGAGGAGAGGACAGAAGGGCATCCAGAGAGAGGAGAAAAATGAAGGGCATCCATAGAGAGGGGAGGACAAAAGGACATACATAGAGAGGAGAGTACAGAAGTGCATACAGAGAGAGGAGAGGACAGAATGGCATTCAGAGAGATGAGAGGAAAGAAGCGAATCTCGAGAGAGCAGACAACAGAAGGGCACACAGAGAGATGAGAGAACAGAAGATTATCCAGAGAGAAAAGAGAACAGAAGGACATCCAAAGAAATGAGAGAACAGAAGGACATCCAGAAAGTGGAGAAGACAGAATGGCATCCTGAGAGAGGAGAGTCAGAAGGGCATCCCGATAGAGGAGAGGACAGAATGGCATCCAGAGAGAGGAGAATACAGAAGAGCATTCAGAGACAGGACAAGACAGAAGGGCATCCAGACGGAGTAGAAAACAGAAAGTCATCCAGTGAGAGGAGAAAACAGAAGGGCATCCAGAGAGATGAGAGAAGAGAAGGGCATGCAGAGAGAGGCGATGAAATAAGGGCATCCAGAGAGAGGACAAGACTGAAGGGCATCCAGAGAGAGGAGAGAACAGAAGGGCATCCAGAGAGAAGAGAAGACAGAAGGGCATCCAGAGAGAGGAGAAAATAGAAGTGCATCCAGGTATAGGAGAGTACAAAAGGGCACCCAGAGAGATGAGAGAACAGACGACCATTCAGAGAGAGAAGAGAACAGAAGGGCATCCGGAGAGAAGAGAGGATAGAAGGCATTCAGAGAGATGAGAGAACAGAAGAGCATTCAAAGAGAGGAGAAACAGAAGGGCATCCAGAGAGAAGAGAGAAAAAAAGTCATCCAGATAGAGAAGAGGACAGAAGGGCATCCAGAGAGAGGAAAGAACAGAAGGGCATCCAGAGAGAAGAGAAGACAGAAGGGCATTCAGATAGAGGAGATGTCAGAAGGGTATCCAGAGAGAGGACAAGACAGAAGGGCATCTAGAGAGAGGAGAGAACATAAGGGCATACAAAGAGAGGAGAAGACAGAAGGGCATCAACAGAGAGGACAAGATAGAAGGGTATCCAGGGATATTAGATTACAAAAAGTACCCAGAGAAATGAGAGAACAGAAGAGCATCCAGAGAGAGAAGAGAACAGAAGGGCATCCGGAGAGTGGAGAGGATAAAAGGCATCCAGAGAGATGAGAGAACAGAAGTGCATCCAGAGAGAGGAGAAACATAAGATCATCCAGAGAGAGGAGAGGATAGAAGGAATACAGAGAGAGGAGAGAACAGAAGGGCATCCGGTGAGAGGAGAGAACAGAAGGGCATCCAGAGAGAATAGAGGACTGAAGGGAATCCAGATAGTAGAGAGGGAAGAAGGCCATCAGTAGAGAGGAGAGAACAGAAGGGCATCCAGAGCGAGGAGAAGACAGAACAGCATCCATAGAAAGGAGAGTACAGAAGTGCATCCAGAAAGAGGAGAGTAGAGAAGGGCATCCAGAGAGATGAGAGGAAAGAAGGGCATCAAGAGAGAGGACAGAAAAGAAGGGCATCCAGAGAGAGGAGAAGACAGAACAGCATCCAGAGAGAGGAAATGACAGAAGGGCATCTCGAGAGAGGATTGAACAGAAGGGCATCTAAATAGTGGAGAGGACAAAAGGGCATCCAAAGAGAGAGGAGGACAAGAGGGCATCCAGAGAGAGGAAAAGACAGAAGGGCATCCAAAAAGAGGTGACTACAGAAGGTGATCCAGAGAGATGAGAGGAAAGAAGGGAATCAAGAGAGAGGAGAGAACAGAAGGGCATCCAGTGTGAGGAGAGAACAGAGTGGCATCCAGATAGTTAAGAGGACCGAAGGGCATCCGGAGAGAGGAGAGGACAGGAGGGCATACAGAGAGAGGAGAGGAAAGAAGGGAATCTAGAGAAAGGATACAACAAAAGGGCATGCAGAGAGATGAGAGAACAGAACATCATCCAGAGACAAAAGAGAACAGAAGGACATCCTAAGACATGAGAGAACAGAAGGACATCCAGACAGAGGAGAAGACAGAAGGGCATCCAGAGAGAGGAGAGAACAGAAGAGCATCCCGAGAGAGGAGAGTCAGAAAGGCATCCCGATAGAGGAGAGGACAGAATGGCATCCAGAAATAAGAAAACACAGAAGGGCATCCAGGGAGAGGAGAGAACAAAAGGGCATCCAGAGTCAGGAGAAGACAGAAGGGCATCCAGAGAGAGGAGAGGACAGAGGGGCATCTTCAGTGAGAAGAGAACAAAAGGGCATACAGAGAGAAAAGAGAACAGAAAAATATCCGGAGAGAGGAGAAGACAGAAGGGCATCCAGAGAAAGGAGAGGACAGGAGGGAATCCAGAGATAGGAGAGGACAGAAGTGCATCCAGAGAGGAAAAGACAGAAGGTTATACTGAGAGAGAAGAGGATAGAAGGTCATCCAGAGAGAGGAGAAGACAGAAGGACATACAGAGAGAGGAGAGGATAAAAGGGCATCCAGAGAGAAGAGAGGACAGAAGCGCCTCCAAAAAGAGGAGAAGACAGAATGGCATCCAGAAAGAGGAGAGGACACATGGCCATCCAGAGAGAGGAGAGAACCAGCAAATATCCAGAGAGAGGAGAGGACAGAAGGGCATCCAGTGAGAGGATAGAACAGAAGGGCATTCAGAGAGAGGACAATACAGAAGGGCATCCAGAGAGAGAAGGGTACAGAAGAGCATCCAGAGAGAGGAGAGAACAAAAGGGCATCCATAGATATGAGAAACCCAAAGGGCATCCAGAGATAGGGGAGGACAGAAGGGTTTCCAGAATCAGGAGAAGAGAAAAGGAAATCCAGAGAGAACAGAGGACAGAAGGGCATTGATAGAAAGGAGAGAACAGAAGGACATGCAGAGAGAGGAGAGAACAGGAGAGCATCCTGATAGAGGAGAGGACAGAATGGCATCCACAGAGAGGAGAATACAGAAGGGCATCCAGAAACAGGACAAGACAGAAGGGCATACAGACAGAGGAGAAAACAGAAGGTCATCCATTGAGAGGAGCAAACAAAGGGCATCCGGAGAGATGAGAGAATAGGGCATCCAGAGAGAGGAAAATACAGAAGGGCATCCAGAGAGAAGAAGACAGAACAGCATCCAGAGAGAGAAAAGGACAGAAGGGCATCTCGAGAGAGGAGAGAACAGAAGGGCCTCTAAAGAGTGGCGAGGACAAAAGGGTGTCAAGAGAGAGAGGAGGACAAAAGGGCATCCAGAGAGGAGAAGACAGAAGGGCATCCAGAGAGACGAGACCATAAAAGGGGATCCAGAGTGATGAGAGGACCGAAGGGCATCCAGAGAGAGGAGAGAACAGAAGGGAATCTGGAGAGAAGAGTAGACCGAAGGACATCCATAGAGACGAGAGAACAGAAGGGCATCCAGAGAGAGGAGAAAACAGAAGAGCATCCAGACAGAGAAGAGGAGTGCAGGACATCAAGAGAGAGGAGAGAACAGAAGAACATCCATTGAGAGGAGAAGACAGAAAAACATCCAGAAGGAGGAGAGGACAGAAGGGCATCCAGAGAGATGATGGAACTGAAGGGCATGAAGAGAGAGGAGAAGACAGAAGGGCATCCAGACAGGACAAGACAGAAAGGCATCCAGACAGAGGAGAAAACAGAAGTGCATCCAGTGATAGGAGAAAAGAGAAGGGCATCTGGAGAGTTGAGAGAAGAGAAGAGCATCAAAAGAGATGATAGAACAGAAGAGCATCCAGAGAGAGGAAAAACAGAAGGGCATCCCGAGAGAGGAGAGAACAGAGGGGCATCCGGTGACAGGAGAAAACAGAAGGGCATCTAAAGAGTGGAGAAGACAAAAGGGCATCCAGAAAGAGAGGAGGACAAAAGGGCATCCAGAGAAACGAGAAGATAGACAGGCATCCGGTGAGAGAAGAGAACACAAGGGTATCCAGAGAGAGGAAAGGACAGAAGGGCATCTCGAGAGAGGAGATAACACAAGGGCATCTAAAAAGTGGAGAGGACAAAAGAGCAACTAGAGAGAGAGGAGGACAAAAGGGCATCCAGAGAGAGGAGAAGACAGAAGGGCATCCAGAGAGGGGGGACAACAGATGGGCATCAAGAGAGATGAGACAACAGAAGATTATACAGAGATAAAAGAGAACAGAAGGACATCCAGAGTGATGAGAGAACAGAAGGACATCCAGAGAGAGGAGAAGACAGAAGGCCATCCAGAGAGAGGACAAGGCAGAAGGGTATCCAGAGAGTGAACAATACAGAAGGGCATCCAGAGAAAGGAGAGGACAGATGGGCATCGAGAGAGATGAGAGAACAGAAGGGCATCCAGAGAGAGGAGAAAACAGAAGCGCATCCAGGCAGAGAAGAGGACAGCAGGGCATCCAGAGAGAGGAGAGAACAGAAGAACATCCATTGAGAGGAGAAGAAAGAAAAACATCCAGAGGGAGGAGAGGACAGAAGGGTATCCAGAGAGAGGATAAAACAGAAGGGCATCCAGAGAGAGAAGAGGATAGATGGGCATCCGGAGAAAGGAGAAGACAGAAGGGCATCCAGAGAGAAGAGAGAAAAGAAGGGCATCCAGAGAGAAGAGAGAAAAGAAGGGCATCCAGAGAGGAGAGAAGACAGAAGGGAATCCAGAGCTATGATAGAACACAAGAGCATCCAGAGAGAGAATAAACAGAAGGGCATCCAGAGAGATGAGAGAACAGAAGTGCATCCAGAGAGGAGAAATCAAAAGGGAATCTGGAGATAAAAAGGACAGAAGGGCATTCTGAGAAAGGAGAGAACAGAAGGGCATATGGAGAGAGGAGAGAACAAAAGAGCATCCAGATAGAGGAGAGGACAGAATGGCATCCAGAGAGAGGAGAAGACAGAAGTGCATCCAGAGACAGGACAAGACAGAAGGGCATCTAGACAGAGGAGAAAACTGAAGGGCATCCACTGAGAGGAGAAAAGAGAAGGGCATCCAGAGAGATGAGAGAATGGAAGTCATCCAGAGAGAGGAGATGAGTGAAGGGCATCCAGAGAGAGGACAAGAGAGGAGAGCATCCAGAAAGAGGAGAGAAAAGAAGCGCATCCAGAGAGGGGAGAAGACAGAAATGCATCCAGAGAGAGGAGAAGATAGAAGGGCATCCAGGGATAGGAGAGTACATAAGAGAACCCAAAGAGATGAGAGAACAGAGGAGCATCCAGAGAGAGAAGAGAACAGAAGGGCATCGGAGAGAGGAGAGAATAGAAGGCATCCAGAGAGATGAGAGAACAAAAGAGCATCCAGAGAGTGGAGAAACAGAAGGGCATCCAGAGAGAGGAGAGGATAAAAGGCATCCAGAGAGAGGAGAGGATAAAAGGCATCCAGAGAGAGGAGAGAACAGAAGGGCATCCGGTGAGAGGAGAAACAGAAGGGCATCCAGGGAGAGGAGAGAATAGGAGACATCAATAGTGAGGAGGAAACAGAGGGGCATCCGATGAGAAGAGAGAACTGAAGGGCATCTAAAGTGTGGAGAGGACGAAATGGCATCCAGAGACAGAGGAAGACAAAAGGGAATCCAGAGAGAGATGAAGACAGAAAGACATCCAGAGAGAAGAGAAGACAGAAGGGGAGCCAGAGATAAGAGAGTACAGAAGTGCATCCAGAGAGTGGAGAGGACAGAAGGGCAACCAGAGAGATGAGAGGAAAGAGGGGAATGTATAGAGAAAAGAAAACAGAAGGGCATCCAGAGGAAGGAGAAAACAAAAGATCATCCAGAGAGAGGAGAGGATAGAACGCATCCAGAGAGAGGAGAGAACAGAAGGGCATCCAGTGAGAGGAGAGAACAGAAGGACATCCAGAGAGAGGAGAAGACAGAAGGGCTTCCATAGAGAGGAGAGTACAGAACTGCATCCAGAGAGAGGAGAGGACAGAAGGGCAACCAGAGAGCTGAGAGGAAAGAAGGGAATCTAGAGAGAAGAGAGAACAGAAGGGCATCCAGAGGGAGAAGAAAACAGAATGACATCCAGAGAGATGAGAGAACAAAAGAGAATCTAAGGAGAGGAGAGAGCAAAAGGGCTTCCAGAGAGAGCAGATAACAGAAGGGCATACAGAGAGAGGAGAGGATAGAAGGCATCCAGTGAGAGGAGAGAAGAGAAGGGCATCCATTGTGAGGTGACAACAGAAGGGCTACCAGAGAGAGGAGAATACAGAAGTTCATCCAGAGAGAGAAGAGGACAGAAGGGCGTCCAGAGAGAAGCGAGGATAGAAGGCAACCAGAGAGAGGAGAGAACAGAAGGGCATCTGGTGAAAGGAGAGAACAGAAGGACATGCAGAGAGAAGAGAGGACAGAGAAACATTGATATAGAGGAGATGACAGAAGGGCATACAGAGAGAGGAGAAGATAGAATGGCATCCGATGAGAGGAGAGAACAGAAGGGCATACAGAGAGAGGAATGGACAGAAGGGCATCTAAAGAGAGGAGAGATCAGAAGGGCATCTAAAGTGTGGAGAGGACAAAATAGCTTCTAGAGAGAGAGGAGGACAAATGGCATCCAGAGAGAGGAGAAGGCATAAGGGCATCCAGAGTGAGGGGACAACAGAACGGAATCCAGAGAGATGAGAGAACAGAAGATCATACAGAGAGAAAAGAGAACAGAAGGACATCCAGAGTGATGAAAGAACAGAAGGACATCCAGAGAGAGGAGAAGACAGAAGGACATCCAGAGAGTGGAGAAGACAGAAAAACATACAGAGCAGGGAGAGGACAGAAGGGCATCCAGAGAGAGGATAGAACAGAAGGGCATCCAGAGAGAGGAGAAGACTGAAGGGCATCAAGAGAGAGGAGAGGACAGAAGGGCATCTGGAGAGAGGAGAAGACAGAAGGGAATCAAGAGAGAGAAGGGTACAGAAGGGCATCCAGAGTTAGGAGAGAACAGAAGGGCATCCAGAGCGAGCTGAGGACAGAAGGGTATCCAGGGAGAAGAGAAGACAGAAGTGCATGCAGAAAGAGACGGTAACAGAAGGGCATCTAGACAGAGGAGAGAACAGAAGGGCATCCAGATAGAGGTGAGGACAGAAGGGTAGCCAGAAAGAGGAGAAGACAAAAGAGAATCCAGAGAGAAAAGAGGACAGAAGAGCATTCTGAGAATGGGGAGAACAGAATGGCACAATGAGAGAGGAGAGAACAAAAGAGCATCAAGATAGAGGAGAGGACAGAATGGCCTCCTGAGAGAGCTGAAGACAGAAGGGCATCCAGAGAGAGGACAAGACAGCAGGGCATCCATACAGAGGAGGAAACAGAAGGGCATCCAGAGAGAGGAGAAAAAAGAAGGGCATCCGGAGAGATTAGAGAAGAGAATGGCATCCAGAGAGAGGAGATGACTGATGGGCATCCAGAGAGAGGACAAGAGAGGAGGGCATCCAGAGAGAGGAGAGAACAGAAGGGCATGCAGAGAAGCAATAAGACAGAAGGGCATCCAGAGGGAGGAGAGTACAGAAGGGCATCCAGGGATAGTGGAATACATAAGGGCACCCAGAGAGATGAGAGTACAGAAGAGCATCTAGAGAGAGGAGATACAGAAGGGCATCCAGAGATATTAGAGGATAGAAGGCAACCCTAGAAAGGAGAGAACAGAGGGGCATCCGGTGAAAGGAGAGAACAGAAGGCCATCTAAAGAGTAGAGAGACAAAAGGGCAACCAGAGAGAGAGAAGAACAAAAGGCCATCCAAAGAGAGGAGAAGAAAGAAGGTCATCCAGAGAGAAGAGACGACAGAAGGGGATCCACAGATATGAGATTACAGAAGTGCATCCAGAGCGAGGATAGTACAGAAGAGCAAACAGAGAGATGAGAGGAAAGAAGGGCAAATAGAGAGAGGAGAAAACAGAAGGGCATCCAGAGAGAGGAGAGGATAGAAGGCATCCAGAGAGAGGAGAGAACAGAAGAGCATCTGGTGAGAGGAGAGAACAGAAGTACATCCAGAGAGAGGAGAAGACAGAAGGTCATTCAGAGAGAGGAGAGGACAGAAGGGCATCTAGAGAGAGGAGAAGACAGAATGGCATCCGGTGAGAGGAGAGAACAGAAGGGCATCCAGAGAGAGGAAATGAAAGAAGGGCATCTAGAGAGAGGAGAGAAAAGAATGGTATCTAAAGAGTGGAGAGGACAAAAGGGCATATAGAGATTGAGGAGGACAAAGGGCATCCAGAGAGAGGAGAAGACAGAAGGGCATCCAGAGAGAGGAGACAACAGAAGTTCATCCAGAGAGATGAGAGCACAGAAGATAATACAGAGAGAATCGAGAACAGAAGGACATACAGAGAGAGGAGAAGACAGAAGGGCATCCAGAGAGAGGACAAGACAGAATGGCATCCAGAGAGTGGAGGGAACAAAAAGGCATCCAGAAAGAGGAGAGAACAAAAGGACATCTAGAGAGAGGACAATACAGAAGGGCATCCAGAGAAAAAAGAGGACAGATTGGCATCGAGAAAGTGGAGAGAACAGAATGGCATCCAGAGAGAGGAAAAGACAGAAGCGCATCTGTAGAATGGAGAAGACAAAGGTAATCCAGAGAGAGAAATGTACAGATGGGCTTCCAGATAGAGGAGAGAACAGAAGGGCATCCAGAGCAAGGTGAGGACAGAAGGGTGTCCAGAGAGAGGAAAAGACAAAAGGGAATCCAGAGAGAAAAGTGGACAGACGGGCATTCTGAGAAAGGAGAGAACAGAATGGCATATGGAGAGAGGAGAGAACAGAAGAGCATCCAGGTAGATGAGAGGACAAAATGGCATCCAGAGAGAGGAGAAGACAGAAGTGCATCCAGAGAAAGAAAAAGAGAGAAGGGCATCCAGGGATAGGGGAGTACATAAGGGCACCCAGAGAGATGAGAGAACAGAAGAGCATCCAGAGAGAGGAGATACAGAAGGACATCTAGAGAGAGGAGTGGATAGAAGGCATCTGGAGAGAGGAGAGAACAGAGGGGCATCCGGTGAGAGAAGAGGAGAGAACAGAAGGCCATCTAAAAAGTGGAGAGGACAAAAGTGCATCCAGAGAGAGGAGAAGACAGAAGGGCCTCCAGAGAGAAGAGACAACAGAAGAGGATCCAGAGATACGAGAGTACAGAAGTGCATCCAGAGAGCGGAGAGGACATAAGGGCAACCAGAGAGATGAGAGGAACGAAGGGAAGCTAGAGACAGGTGAAAACAGAAGGGCATCCAGAGGGAGGAGAAAACAGAATGGCATCCAGAGAGAGGAGAGGATAGAAGGCATCCAGAGACAGGAGAGAACAGAAGGGCATCCAGTGAGAGGAGAGAACAGAAGGACATCCAGAGAGAGGAGAAGCAAGAAGGGCATCCAGAGAAAAGAGATGACAGAAGGGGATCCAGAGATATGAGATTACAGAAGTGCATACAGAGAGAGGATAGGACAGAAGGACATCTAGAGAGAGGAGAGAACAGAAGGGCATCTAAAGAGTGGAGAGGACCAAAGAACATCTAGAGAGAGAGGAGGACAAAGGGCATTCAGAGAGAGGAGGGGAGAGAAGGGCATCCGGAGAGAGGAGAAGACAGAAGGGAATCCAGAGAGAGAAGGATACAGATGGGCATCCAGGGAGAGGAGAGAACAGAAGGGCATCCAGAGCGAGATGAGGACAGAAGTGTATCCAGAGAGAGGAGAAGGAAAAAGGGAATCCCGAGAGAAAAGAAAACAGAAGGGCATTCTGAGAAAGGAAAAAACAGAAGGATATATGGAGAGAGGAGAGAACAGAAGAGCATCCAGATAGAGGAGAGGACAGAATGGCATCCAGAGAGAGCTGAAGACAGAAGGGCATCCAGACACAGGACAAGACAGAAGAGCATTCAGACAGAGGAGAAAACAGAAGAGCATCCAGAAAGAGGAGAATACAGAAGGGCATCCAGAGAGTTTATAGAAGAGAAAAGCATCCAGAGAGAGGAGATGACAGAAGAGCATCTAGAGAGAGGATAAGAGAGAAGGACATCCAGAGAGAGGAGAGAACAGAAGGGCACCCAGAGAGGCGAGAAGATAGAAGGGCATCCATCGAGAGGAGAGTACAGAAGGTTATCCAGGGATAGGGGAGTATGTAAGGGCACCCAGAGAATGAGAGAACAGAAGAGTATCCAGAGAGAGGAGATGCAGAAAGGAATCCAGAGAGAGGATTGGATAGAAGGCATCTTGAGAGAGGAGAGAACAGAGGGGTATCCGGTGAGAGGAGAGAACAGAAGACCATCTAAAGAGTGGAGAGGACAAAAGGGCAACCAGAGAGAGGAAGACAAAAGGGCATCCAGAGAGAGGAGAAGACAGAAGGGCATCCAGAGAGAAGAGATGACAGAAGGGGATCCGGAGATATGAGATTACAGAAGTGCATCCAGAGAGAGGAGAGGACAGAAGGGGAAACAGAGAGATGAGAGGAAAGAAGGGAATCTAGAGAGAGGAGAAAACAGAAGGGCATCCTGAGAGAGGAGAGGATAAAGGGCATCCAGAGAGAGAAGAAGGTCATCAGGTGAGAGGGGAGAACCGAAGGACATCCAGAGAGAGGAGAGGACAGAAGGGCATCCATGGAGAGGAGATTACAGAAGGGCATCCAGGGAGAGGAGAAGACAGAAGGACATCCATTGAGAGGAGAGAACAGAAGACCATCCAGAAAGAGCAGAGAACAATAGGGGATCCAGAGAGAGGAGAATACAGAAGGGCATCCAGAGAAAGGAGAGGACAGATGGGCATCGAGAAAGGTGATAGAACAGAAGGGCATCCAGAGCGAGAAGAAAAGAGAAGAGCATCTAGACAGAGAAGAGGACAGCAGTGCATCCAGAGAGAGGAGAGAACAGAAGAACATCCATTGAGAGGAGAAGACAGGAAAACATACAGAGTGAGGAGCGTACAGAATGGCATCCAGAGAGAGGATAATACAGAAGGGCTTCCAGAGAGAGGAGAAGACAGGCATCCAGAGAGAGGAGAGGACACAAGGGCATCCAGAGAGAGCAGAAGAGAGAAGAGAATCAAGACAGAGAATGGTACAGAAGGGCATCCAGAGAGAGGAGAAAACAGAAGAGCATCAAGAGATTACAGAAGAAAAGGGCATACAGGGAGAGGAGATGACAGAAGGGCATCCAGAGAGAGGACAAGAGAGAAGGGCATCCAGAGAGAGGAGAAAACAGAAGGGCATCCAGAGAGGGGAGAAAACAGAAGGTCATCCAGAGAGAGGAGAGAACAGAAGGGCATCCAGGGATAGGGGAGTACATAAGGGCACCCATAGAGATGAGAGAACAGACAAGCATCCAGAGAGAGGAGATACAGAAGGGCATACAGAGAGAGGAGAGGATAGAAGGCATCCCAAGAGAGGAGAGAACAGAGAGGCATCTGGTGAGAGGAGAGAAAGGAAAGCCATTGAAAGAGTGGAGAGGACAAAAGGGCAACCAGAGAGAGAGGAGGACAAAAGGGCATCCAGGAAGAGGAGAAGACAGAGGGGCATCCAGAGAGAAGAGACGACAGAAGGGGATCCAGAGTTATGAGATTTCAGAAGTGCATCCAGAGAGAGAACAGAAAACAGAAGGGCAAACAGACAGAGGAGAGGAGAGAAGGCATCCAGAGAGAGGAGAGAACAGAAGGGCATCCAGTGAGAGGAGAGGACAGAAGGGCATCTATAATGCGTGCCTCCCGTGTCGCCCCACGCCAGTGGAAGAGAAACAAGAGAGACGCAGTTAGGGTAGTTACTGCAAATGAGGACTTTCCTCTGTGACACACACGTGAAAAACACTGAAGGACGCGGGAAAAGCGGAAGGGCTTAGACACGGAAGGGGCCTAGCCTAAATACAGCCTAGAGTGACGTATTCACTTCTGATTGGCTGTTCGCTCACCACCCAATATTATGCCTCGGTATTGGCAGTGACTTTGGCACGCCTTTTGCCTATTGCAACTGCGCAGTCAGTTGTTTACAAGTGGGAGGACAGGATGTCCACGCCCTCTTGGAATGGCAAATCACTGCGGGTCCCAACAGGCATCCAGAGAGAGGAGAGGACAGAAGGGTATCCAGAGAGAGTAGAGGATAGAAGGGCATCCAGTGAGAAGAGAGAACAGAAGGGCATCAAGAGAGAGGAAAGGACAGAAGGGCATCTAGAGAGAGGAGAGAACAGAAGGGCATCTAAAGAGTGGAGAGGACAAAAGAGCATCTAGAGAGAGAGGACAAAGGGCATCAGTGAGAGGAAAAAACAGAAGCGCATCCAGGAAGAGGAGACAACAGAAGGGCATCCAGAGACATGAGAGAACAGAATATCATACAGAGAGAAAAGAGAACAGAAGGACATACAGAGAAAGGAGAAGACAGAAGGGCATCCAGAGAGAGGACAAGACAGAAGGGCATAAAGAGAAAGAAGAGGACAGATGGGCATCGAGAGAGGCAAGAGAACAGCAGGATATCCAGAGAGAGGAGAGAAGAGAAGAACATCCATTGAGAGGAGAAGACAGAAAAACCTCCAGAGCCAGGAGAGGACAGAAGGGCATCCAGAGAGAGGAGAAGACAGAAGGGCATCCAGAGAGAGAAGAGGACAGAAGGGCATCCAGAGAGAGGAGAAGACAGAAGTTAATCCAGAGAGAGAAGTGTACAGATGGGCATCCAGGTAGAGGAGAGAACTGAAGTGCATCCAGAGAGAGGAGAGAACAGAAGGGCATCCAGAGCAAGGTGAGGACAGAAGGGTATCCAGAGAGAGGAGAAGACAAAAGGGAATCCAGAGAGGAAAGAGGACAGAAGGGCATTCTGAGAACGGAGAGAACAGAACCGCATATGGAGAGAGGAGAGAACAGAAGAGTATCCAGACACAGGAGAGGCCAGAATGGCATGTAGAGAGAGGAGAAGACAGAAGTGCCTCCTGAGACAGGACAAGACAGAAGGGCATCTAGACAGAGGAGAAAACCTAAGGGCATCCAGTGAGAGGAGAAAACAGAAGGGCATCCGGAGAGATGAGATAATGGAAGGTCATCCAGAGAGAGGAGATGAGTGAAGGGCATCCAGAGAGAGGACCAGAGAGAAGGGCATCCAGAGAGAGGAGAGAAAAGAAGTGCATCCAGAGAGGTTAGAAGACAGAAAGGAATCTAGAGAGAGGAGAAGATAGAAGGGCATCCAGGGATAGGAGAGTACATAAGAGCACCCAAAGAGATTAGAGAACAGAAGAGCATCCATAGAGAGAAGAGAACAGAAGGGCATCCAGAGAGAGGAGAGGATAGAAGGAATCCAGAGAGTTGAGACAAAAGAAGAGCATCCAGAAAGAGGAGAAACAGAAGGGCATCCAGAGAGAGGAGAGGATAGCAGGCATCCAGAGAGAGGAGAGAACAGAAGGGCATTCTGTGAGAGGAGATAACAGAAAAACATCCAGAGCGAGCAGAGGACACAAGGTCATCCAGAGAGAGGATAGAACAGAAGGGCATCCAGAGAGAGGATAAAACAGAAGGGCATCCAGACAGAGGAGAAAACAGAAGGGCATCCAGAGAGATGAGAGAACAGAAGAGTATCCAGAGAGATTAAATGACAGAAGGGCATCCAGAGAGAGGACCAGATGGAATGACATCCAGTGAGAGTAGTAAACAAAAGGGCATCCAGAGAGGAGAGAAGACAGAAGGGCATCCAGAGAGATGATAGAACAGAAGATTATACAGAGAGAAAAGAGAACAGAAGGTCATCTAGAGAGATGAGAGAACAGAAGGACATCCAGAGAGGAGAGAACAGAAGGGCATCCAGAGAGGGGCGAAGACAGAAGTGCATCCAGAGAGAGGAGATACAGAAGGGCATCTAGAGAGAGCAGAGTATAGAAGACATTTAGAGAGAGGAGAGAACAGAAGGGCGTCCGGTGAGAGGAGACACAGAAGGGCATCCAGAGAGAGGAGAAAATAGAAAGCATCAAGAGAGAGGAGGGAACATAGTGGCATCCTGTGAGAGGAGAAAACAGAAGGGCATCTAAAGAGTGGAGCGGACAAAAGGGCATCAATAGAGAGGAGAATATAGAAGGGCAATCAGAGAGAAGAGACGACAGAAGGGGATCCGGGGATATGAGATTTCAGAAGTGCATCCAGAGAGAGGACAGAAGGGGAAACAGAGATGAGAGGAAAGAAGGGAATCTAGAGAGAGGAGAAAACAGAAGGGCATCCTGAGAGAGGAGAGGATAGAGGGAATCCAGAGAGAGGAGAGAACAGAAGGGCATCATGTGAGAGGAGATAACAGAAAAACCTTCAGAGCGACTAGAGGACACAAGGGCATCCAGAGAGAGGATAGAACAGAAGTGCATCCAGAGAAAGGAAAAGACAGAAGGGCATCCAGACAGAGGAGAAAACAGAAGGGCAGCCAGCGAGATGAGAGAAGAGAAGAGCATCCAGAGAGAGTAAATGACAGAAGGGCATCCAGAAAGAGGAGAAGATGGAAGGGCATTCAGAGAGGAGAGAAAACAGAAGGGCATCCAGAGAGATGATAGAACAGAAGATCATACAGAGAGAAAATAGAACAGAAGGACATCCAGAGAGATGAGAGAACAGAAGACATCAAGAGTCGAGAGAACAGAAGGGAATCCAGAGAGGGGAGAAGACAGAAGGGCATCCAGAGAGAGGAGAGTATGGAAGGCATCCCGACAGAGGCATCCGGTGAGAGGAGAGATCAGAAGACCATATAAACTGTGGAGAGGACAAAAGTTCAACCAGAGAAATAGGAGGACAAAAGGGCATCCAGAGATAGTAGAAGATAGAAGGGCATTCATAGAGAAGAGATGACAGAAAAGGATCCAGAGATATGAGATTACAGAAGTGCAACCATAGAGAGCAGAGGACAGAAGGGCAACCAGAGAGATGAGAGGAAAGAAGGGAATCTAGAGAGAGGAGAAAACAGAAGGGCATCCAGAGAGAGGAGAGGATAGAAGGCATCCAGAGAGAGGAGGGAACGGAAGGGCATCTGGTGTGAGGAGAGAACAGAAGGGCATCCAGAGAGAGGAGAAGACAGAAGGGCATCCAGTGCGAGGAGAGAACAGAAGGGCATCCAGAGAGAGGAGTGTCAGAAGGGCATCCCAAGAGAGGAGAGGACAGATGGGCATCCAGAGATAAGAAAAGACAGAACGGCATCCAGGGAGAGGAGAGAAGAAAAGGGCATCCAGAGTGAGGAGAAGACAGAAGGACATCCAGAGAGAGGAGAGTACAGACGGTCATCTGGAGTGAGGAGTGAACAGAAGGGCATCCAGAGAGATAAGAGAACAGAAGAGGATCCAGAGAGAGGAGAGGACAGGAGGGCATCCAGAGAGAAGAGAGGACAGAAGGTCACCAAGAGAGGAAATGACAGAATGGTATACAGAGAGATGAGAGGACAGAAGGGCATCCAGAGAGAGGAGAAGACAGAAGGGCATACAGAGAGTAGAGACAACAAAATGACATCCGGAGAGAAGACAAAAGGGCATCCAGAGATAAGAGAGGACAGAAGGGCCTCCAGAGAGAGGAGAAGACAGAATGGCATCCAGGGAGTGGAGAGGACAGATGGCCATCCAGAGAGAGGAGAAAACAGGAAAGCATCCAGAGGGACGAGAGGACATAAGGGCATCAAGATAGATGAGAGAACAGTAGAGCATCCAGAGAGAGGAGACATCAGAAGGGCATCTGGTAAGAGAAGAGAACAGAAGGGCATCCAGAGAGAGGAGACTAAAGAAGGGCTTCCAGAGAGAGGAGAGGATAGAAGGCATCTAGAGAGAAAAGAGAACAGAAGGGCATCTGGTGAGAGGAGAGACCAGAAGGGCATCCAGAGAGAGGAGAAGAGAAAGGGCATTCTTAGAGAGAGGAAAGCACAGAAGGGCATCTCGAGAGAGGAGAGAACAGAAGGGCATCTAAAGAGGGGAGAGGACAAAAGGGCATCCAGAGAGAGAGGAGGACAAAAGAGCATCCAGAGAGAGGAGAAGACAGAAGGGAATCGAGACAGAGGAGATGACAGAAAGGGATTCAGAGAGATGAGAGGACAGAAGGGCATCCAGAGAGAGAGAAGAAAATAGAAAAGAATCTGGAGAGAGGACAAGACAGAAGGGCATCCATAGATTGGAGAGTATCGATTTGCATCCAGAGAGAGGAGAGGACAGAAGGGCATCTAGAAAGATGAGAGGAACGAAGGGAATGAAGACAGAGGAGAAAATAGAAGGGCATCCAGAGAGATGAGAGTACAGAAGATCATCTGGAGAGAAATGAGAACAGAAGGACATCTATAGAGAGGAGAAGACAGAAGGGCATCCAGTGCGAGGAGAGAACAGAAGGGCATCCAGAGAGAGGAGTGTCAGAAGGCCATCCCAAGAGAGGAGAGGACAGAAGGGCATCCAGAGATAAGAAAAGACAGAACGGCATCCAGGGAGAGGAGAGAAGAAAAGGGCATCCAGAGTGAGGAGAAGACAGAAGATCATCCAGAGAGAGGAGAGTACAGAAGTGCATCCAGAGAGAGGAGAGAACAAAAGTGCATCCAGTTAGAGGAGAAGACTGAAGCGCATCCAGAGAGAGGAGAGGACAGAAGGGCATCAAGAGAGAGGAGAAGACAGAAGGGCATACAGAGAGTAGAGAGTACAGTAAGGCTTCTGTAGAGAGGAGAAGACAGAAGGACATCCAGAGAGAAGAGAGGAAAGAGAGAGAGGAGAAGACAGAATGGCATCCAGAGAGAGGAGAGAATAGGAAAGTATCCAGAGAGAGGAGAGAACAGAATGGAATCCAGAGAGAGGAGATGGAAGAAGGGCATCAAGAGAGATGAGAGAATAGAAGAGCATTCAGCAAGAAGAGATAACAGAAACACATCCAGAGAGATGAAAGAACAGAAATCATCTGGAGAGAAAAGAGAACAGAAGGGCATCCAGACAGATTAAATTACAGAAGATATCTAGAGAAAGGCGAGAAAAAAAAAGCTACCAGAGAGAGGAGAATACAGAAGGGCATACAGAAGGATGAAAGTATAGAAGAAAATCTAGAGAGAGGAGAAAATAGAAGGGCATCCAGAGAATGAGAAATCAAGAGAGAGAAGGGTACAGAAGGGCATCCAGAGGGAGGAGAGAACAGAAGGGCATCCAGAGTGAGGAGAGAACAGAAGGGCATACAGAACTAGCTGAGGACAGAAGGGCATCCGGAGAGAGGAGAAGACAGAAGGGCATGCAGAAAGAGATGGGTACAGAAGGGCATCCAGAGAGAGCAAAGAACAGAAGGGCATCCAGAGAGGGGAGAAAATAGAAGGGCATCTGGAGAGATTAGAGAAGAGAAGGGAATCCAGAAAGCAGAGATGACAGAAGAGCATCCAGAGAGAGGACAAGAGAGAAGGGCATCCACAGAGAGGAGAGAACAGAAGGGCATCCAGAGAGGGAAGAAGACAGAAGGGAATCCAGAAAGAGGAGAGTACAGAAGGGCATCCAGGGATAGGGGAGTACATAAGCGCACCCAGATAGATGAGAGAACAAAAGAGCATCCAGAGAGAGGAGATACAGAAGGGCATCCAGAGAGATGAGAGGATAGAAGGCATCCCGAGAGAGGAGAGAACAGAGGGGCATCCAGTGAGAGGAGAGAACAGAAAGCCATCTAAAGAGTGGAGAGGACAAAAGGGCAACCAGAGAGAGAGGAGGACAAAAGGGCATCCAGAGAGAGGAGAAGACAGAAGGGCATACAGAGAGAAGAGATGACAAGAGGGGATCCAGAGATATGAGATTACAGAATTGCATCCAGAGAGAGGAGAGTACAGAAGGGCATCCAGAGAGATGAGATTAAAGAAGGAAATCTAGAAAGAGGAGATGACAGAAGGGCATCCAGAGAAAGGAAAGGATAGAAGGCATCCAGAGAGAGGTGGAGAGAGAAGGGCATCCAGGGAGAGGAGATGACAGAAGGGCATCCAGAGAGAGGTGAAGAGAGAAGGGCATCCAGTAAGAGGAGAGAACAGAAGGGCATCCAGAGAGAGGAGAGAACAGAAGGGCATCTAAAGATTGGAGAGTACAAAAGGGCATCTAGAGAGAGGGTAGGAAAAAAGGGCATCCAGAGAGAGGAGAAGACAGAAGGGCATCCAGAGATAGAGGAGACAACAGAAGGGCATCCAGCGAGAGGAGAGCACAGAAGGTCATCCAGAATGAGAGGAGACAACAGAAGGGCATCCAGGGAGCAGAGAGAACAGAAGGTCATCCAGAATGAGTGGCTAGAACAGAAGGACATCCAGAGAGATGAGAGAACAATAGGACATCCAGAGAGAGGAGAAGACTGAAGGACACCCAGAGAGAGGAGAAGACAGAAGGGCATCCAGAGAAAGGAGAAGACAGATGGGCATCAAGCGAGTGGAGAGAACAGAAGGGCATCCAGAGAGAGGAGAAAACAGAAGAGCATCCAGACAGAGAAGAGGACTGCAGGGCATCCAGAGAGAGGAGAGAACAGAAGAACATCCATTGAGAAGAGAAGACAGAAAAACATCCAGAGCGAGGAGAGGACAGAAAGGTATCCAGAGAGAGGAGAAAACAGAAGGGAATCCTGAAAGAGGAAAAGACAGAAGGGCATCCATAGAGAGATTACAGAAGTGCATCCAGAGAGAGGAGAGGACAGGATGGCAACTAGATAGATGAGAGGAAAGAAATGAATCTAGAAAGAAGAGAGAACAGAAGGGCATCCAGAGGAAGGAGAAAACACGAATGGCATCCAGAGAGAGGAGAGGATAGAAGGCATCAGGTTTGAGGAGAGAACAGAAGGGCATCCAGGGAGAAGAGAAGACAGGAGGACATCCAGAGAGAGGAGAGGACAGAATTGCCTCCGGTGAGAGGAGAGAACAGAAGGGCATCCAGAGAGATGAGAGAATAGAAGAACAACCATTGAAATGACAAGACAGAAAAACATACAGAGAAAGGAGAGTACAGAAGGGCATGCAGAGAGAGGAGAAGACAGAAGGGCATTCAGAGAGAGGAGAGGACAGAAGGTCATCTGGAGAGAGGAGAAGACAGAAGAGAATCAAGAGAGAGAAGGGTACAGAAGGGCATCCAGAGTGAGGAGAGAACAGAAGCGCTTCCAGAGTGAGGAGAGAACAGAAGGGCTTACAGAGCTAGCTGAGTAAAGAAGGGCATCCAGAGAGAGGAAAAGACAGAAGGGCATGCAGAAAGAGATGGGTACAGAAGGGCATCCAGAGAGAGCAGAGAACAGAAGGGCATCCAGAGAGGGGAGAGATCAGAAGGGCATCCAGAGAGAGGTGGTGACAGAAGGGTATCCAGAGAGAGGAGAAGACAAAAGGGAATCCAGGGAGAAAAGAGGACAGAAGGGCATTCTGATAAAGGGGAGAACAGAATGGCATTCAGGGAGAGGAAAAAAACAGAAGAGCATCCATATAGAGGAGAGGAAAGAATGGCATCCAGAGAGAGCTGAAGACAGAAGGGCATCCAGAGACAGGACAAGACAGAAGGGCATCCAGGCAGAGGAGAAAACAGAAGAGCATCTAGAGAGAGGAGAAAACAGAAGGGCATCCGGCGAGTTTATAGAAGAGAAAAGCATCGAGAGAGCGGAGATGACAGAAGAGCATCCAGAGAGAGGATAAGAGAGAAGGACATCCAGAGAGAGGAGAGAACAGAAGGGCAGCCAGAGAGGCGTGAAGATAGAAGGGCATCCATCGAGAGGAGAGTACATAAGGTTATCCAGGGATAGGGGAGTATGTAAGGGCACCCAGAGAGATGAGAGAACAGAAGAGCATCCAGAGAGAGGAGATTCAGAAGGGAATCCAGGAAGAGAATTGTATAGAAGGCATCTTGAGAGAGGATACAACAGAGGGGTATCCAGTGAGAGGAGAGAACAGAAGGCCATCT
The DNA here is from genome assembly GCF_011762505.2 of Arvicanthis niloticus. Taxonomy (NCBI): domain Eukaryota; kingdom Metazoa; phylum Chordata; class Mammalia; order Rodentia; family Muridae; genus Arvicanthis; species Arvicanthis niloticus. The sequence continues at coordinate 29,513 of NW_023045977.1, read as the reverse complement.
AAGAGTGGAGAGGACAAAAGGGCAACCATATAGAGGAGGACAAAAGGGCATCCAGAGTGAGGAGAAGTCAGAAGGGCATCCAGAGAGAAGAGACGACAGAAGTAGATCCAGAGATATGAGATTACAGAAGTGCATCCAGAGAGAGGAGAGCACAGAAGGGCAAACAGAGAGATGAGAGTAAAGAAGGGAATCTAAAGAAAGGAGAAAACAGAAGGGCATCCTGAGAGAGGAGAGGATAAAGGGCATCCAGAGAGAGCAGATAACAGAAGGCCATCCAGTGAGAGGAGAGAACAGAAGGACAGCCAGAGAGAGGAGAAGGAAAAAGGGCGTTCAGAGAGAAGAGACGACAGAAGGGGATCAACAGATAGGAGATTACAGAAGGGCATCCAGAGAGAGGAGAGGACAGAAGGCAAACAGAGAGATGAGAGGAAAGAAGGGAATGTAGAGAAAGGAGAAAACAGAAGGGCATCCAGAGAGAGGAAAGGATAGAAGGGCATCTCAAGAGAGGAGAGAAGAGAAGGGCATCAAAAGAGAGGGGAGTACAAAAGAGCATCTAGAGAGAGAGGAGAACAAAAGGGCATCCAGAGAGAGGAGAAGGCATAAGGGCATCCAGAGTGAGGGAACAACAGGAGGGCATCCAGAGAGATGAGAAAACAGAAGATGATACAGAGAGAAAAGAGAACAGAAGGACATCCAGAGAGAAGGCATCCAAAGAGAGGAGAGAACAGAAGGGCATCCGGTGTGAGGAGAGAACAGAAGGGCATCCAGAGAGAGAAGAGGACAGAAGGGCATCTGGACACACCAGAGGATAGAAGGCATCCAGAGAGAGGAGAGAACAGAATGTCATCAGGTGAGAGGATAGAACAGAAGGACATCCAGAGAGAAAAGAGGACAGAAGGGCATCCAGATAGAGGAGATGACAGAAGGGCATACATAGAGAGGAGAAGAAAGAATGGCATCCATTGTGAGGAGAGAACAGAAGGGCATCCAGAGAGAGGAAAGGATAGAAGGGCATCTCAAGAGAGGAGAGAAGAGAAAGGCATCAAAAGAGAGGGGAGTACAAAAGAGCATCTAGAGAGAGAGGAGAACAAAAGGGCATCCAGAGAGAGAAGGCATAAGGGCATCCAGAGTGAGGGAACAACAGGAGGGCATCCAGAGAGATGAGAAAACAGAAGATGATACAGAGAGAAAAGAGAACAGAAGGACATCCAGAGAGATGAGGGAACAAAAGGACATCCAGAGATATGAGAGAAGAGAAGGAAATCCAGATAGAGTAGAAGACAGAAGAGCACCCAGAGAGAGGCGAGGACAGAAGGGCATCTGGAGAGAGGAGAAGACAGAAGGGAATCCAGAGAGAGAAGGGTACAAATGGGCATCCATGGAGAGGAGAGAACAGAAGGGCATCCAGAGTGAGGTGAGGACAGAAGGGTATCCAGAGAGAGGAGAAGACAAAAGGGAATCCAGAGAGAATATAGGACAGAAGGGCATACTGAGAAAGGGGAGAACAGAATGGCATATGGACAGAGGAGACAACAGTAGAGCATACAGATAGATGAGAGGAATGGATAGCATCCAGGGAAAGCTGAAAACAGAAGGGCATCAAGAGACAGGACATGACAGAAGGGCATCCAGACAGGGGAGAAAACAGAAGGGCATCCAGAAAAAGGAAAAACAAGAAGGGCATTCGGAGAGATTAGAGAAGAAAAGAGCATCCAGAGAGAGGAGATGACAGAAGGGCATCCAGAGAGAGGACAAGAGAGAAGAGCATCCAGAGATAGGAGTGAACAGAAGAGCATCCAGGGATAGGGGAGTACATATGTGCACCCAGAGAGATGAGAAAACAAAGAGCATCCAGAGAGAGGAGATGCAGAAGGGAATCCAGAAAGAGGAGTGGATAGAAGGCATCCCAAGAGAGGAGATAACAGAGGGGCATCGGGTGAGAGGAGAGAACAAAAGGCCAACTAAAGGGTGGAGAGGACAAAAGAACAACCAGAGAGAGAGGAGTATAATAGGGCATCCAGAGAGAGGAGAAAACAGAAGGGAATCCAGAGAGATGAGAGGAAAGAAGGGAATCTAGAGAGAGGAGAGAACAGAAGGGCATCCAGTGAGAGGAGAGAACAGACGGACATCTAAAGAGTAGAGAGTACAAAAGGGCAACCAGAGAGAGATAGGAGGACAAAGGGTATCCAGAGAGAGGAAAAGACAGAAGGGCTTCCAGAGAGAAGATGCAATAGAAGGGGATACAGAGATATGAGATTACAGAAGTGCATCCAGAGAGAGAGGAGAGGACTTAAGGGCAAACAGAGAGATGAGAGGAAAGAAGGAAATCTAGAGAGAAGAGAAAACAGAACAGAAGGGCATACGGAGAGTGGAGAGGACAGAATGGCATCCAGTGAGAGGAGAATACAAAAGTGCATCCATAAAAAGGACAATAAAGAAGGGCATCCAGACAAAGGAGGAAACAGAAGGTCATCCAGTGAGATTAGAAAACAAAGGGCATCCGGAGAAATGAGAGAAGAGAAGGGCATCCAGAGAGAGGAAAATACAGAAGGGCATCCAGAGAGAAGACAGAATTGCATCCAGAGAGAGGAAAGGACAGAAGGGCATCCTAAGAGAGGAGAGAACAGAAGGGCATATAAAGAGTGGAGAGGACAAAAGGGTGTCGAGAGAGAGAGGAGGACAAAAGGGCATCCAGAGAGAGGAGAAGACACAAGGGCATCCAGAAATACGAGACCATAAAAGGGGATCCAGAGTGATGAGTGTACCGAAGGGCATCCTGAGAGAGGAGATAACAGAAGGGAATCCGAATAAAAGAGGAGACCAAAGGGCATCCATAGAGAGGAGAGTACAGATGTACATCCAGAGAGAGTAGAGGACAGAAGGGCCACCAGAGAGATGAGAGGTAAGAAGGTAATCTAGAGAGAGGAGAGTACAGAAGGGCATCCAGAGGAAGGAGAAAACAGAATGGCATCCAGAGAGATGAGAGGACAAAAGAGAATCTAGAGAGAGGAGAGAACAAAGGGGCATCCAGAGACAGGACAAAACAGAAGGGAATCCAGAGAAAGTACAAGACAGAAGGGAATCGAGAGAAAGGACAAGACAGAAGGGCATCCAGACAGAGGAGAAAACAGAAGGGCATACGGTGAGAGGAGAAAACTGAAGGGCATCCGGGGAGATGAGAGAAGAGAAGGGCATCCTGTGAGAGGAGATGTCAGAAGGGCTTCTAGAGAGAGGACAAGACAGAAGGGCATTCAGAGAGAGGAGAGAACAGAAGGGCAACCAGAGAGGAGCGAAGACAGAAGGGCATCAATAGAGAGGAGAATATAGAAGGGCATCCAGGGATAGGAGAGTACAAAAAGGCACCCAGAGAAATGAGAGAACAGAAGAGCATCCAGAGAGAGAGAAGAGAACAGAAAGGCGTCTGAAGAGAGGAGAGGATGAAAGGCATCAAGAGAGATGAGAGAACAGAAGAGCAACCAGAGAGAGGAGAAACATAAGATCATCAAGAGAGAGGAGAGGACAGAAGGCATTCAGAGAGAGGAAAGAACAGATGGTTATCCAGTAAGAGGAAAGAACAGAAGGGCATCCAGAGAGAATACAGGACAGAAGGGCATCCAGATAGAAGAGAGGACAGAAGGGCATCCGGAGAGAAATGACAGAAGGGCATCCAGAGAAAGGAGAAGACAGAGGGGCAACCAGAGAGGAGAATAAAGAACAGCATCCAGAGAGAGGAAATGACAGAAGGGCATCTCGAGAGAGGAAAAAACAGAAGGGCATCTAAATAGTGGAGAGGAAGAAAGGGCATCCAGAGAGAGGAGAAGACAGAAGGGCATCCAGAGAGAGGTGAGGACAGAAGGGGATCCAGAGAGATGAGAAGAAAGAAGGACATCTAGAGAGAGGATAGAACAGAAGGTTGTCCAGAGTGAGGAGAGAACAGAATGGCATCCATATAGAGGAGAGGACAGAAGGGCATCTGGAGAGAGGAGAGGACATAAGGGCATACAGAGAGAGGAGAGAAATGAAGGGCATCCATAGAGAGTGGAGGACAAAAGGACATCCATAGAGAGGAGAGAAAATAAGGGCATCCAGAGAGAGGAGAGGATAGAATGGCATTCAGAAAAATGAGAGGAAAGAAGGGAATCTAGAGAGAGGAGACAACAGAAAGGCATGCAGAGAGATGAGAGAACAGAAGATCATCCAGAGACAAAAGAGAACAGAAGGACATCCAAATAAATGAGAGAACAGAAGGACATCCACAGAGAGGAGAAGACAGAAGGGCATCCAGAGAAAGGAGAGAACAGAAGGTCATCCTGAGAGAGGAGAGTCAGAAGGGCATCCTGATAGCGGAGAGGACAGAAGGGTATTCAGGGACTGGAGAGAACAAAAGGGCATCCAAAGTGAGGAGAAGACAGAAGGGCATCCAGAGAGAGGAGAGGAAAGAGGGGCATCTGGAGTGAGGAGAGAACAGAAGAGCATATATAGAGAGAAGAGAACAGAAGCGCATCCAGAGATAGGAGAGGACTGGAGAGCATCCAGAGAGAGGAGTGAACAGAAGGGAATCCAGAGAGGAAAAGACAGAAGCGTATACAGATAGAAGAGAGGGCAGAAGGGCATCCAGAGGGAGGAGAAGAAAGAAAGGCATACAGAGAGTAGAGGAGACAGAAAGGTATCCGGAGAGAGAAGACAGAAGGGCATCCAGAGAGAAAAGAGGACAGAAGGGCCTACAGAGAGAGAAGACAGAATGGAATCCACAAAGAAGAGAGGACAGATGGCCATCCAGAGAGAGGAGAGAACAGGAAAACATCCAGAGAGAGGAGAGGACAGAATGGCATCCAGTGACAGGATAGAACAGAAGGGCACACAGAGAGTAGAGAATACAGAAGGGCATCCAGAGAGAGGAGAGGAAAGAAGGGCACCGGAGAGATGAGATGACAGAAGGGCATCCAGACAGAGAAGGGTACAGAAGGGCACCAAGAGAGAGGAGAAAACAGAAGGGCATCCAAAGAGAGGAGAGAACAGAAGGACTTCCAGAGATAGGTTAGGACAGAAGGGTTTCCAGAGAGAGAAGACAAAAGGAAAACCAGAGAGAAAACTGGAAAGAAGGGCAATCCGAATAAGGAGACAACAGAAGAGCATAGGGAGAGAGGAGAAAACAGAAGAGCATCCTGATAGTGGAGAGGACAGAATGGCATCCAGAGAGAGGAGAAGACAGAACGGCATCCAGAGACAGGACAAGACAGTTGGGCATTCAGACAGAGGAGAAAACAGAAGGTCATCCAGTGAGAGGAGAAAACAGAAGAGCATCTGGAGAGATGAGAGAAGAGAATATCATCCAGAGAGAGGATTGGACAGAAGTGCATCCAGAGCGATGAGAGAACAGAAAATCATCCAGAGAGAAAACAGAACAGAAGGACATAAAAAGAAATGAGAGAACAGAAGAACATCCAGAGAGAAGAGAAAACAGGTCATCCAGAGAGAGGAGAGGATAGAAGGGAGACAGAGAGAGGAGAGAACAGAAGGGCATCCTGTGACAGGAGAGAACAGAAGGGCATCCATATAAAATAAAGGACAGAAGGGCATTGAGATAGAGGAGAGGACACACAGGCATCCGGAGAGAGGAAAGAAGAGAAGGACATCCAGAGAGAGGAGAAGACAGAAGGGCATCAAGAGAGGAGAAGACAGAACAGCATCCAGAGAGAGGAAATAACAGAAGGTATCTCGAGAGAGGAGAGAATAGAAGAGCATCTAAATAGTGGAGAGGACAAAAGGGCATTCAGAGAGAGAGGAGGCAAAGAGGGCACTCAGAGAGAGGAGAAGACAGAAGGGCATCCAGAGAGAGGTGACAACAGAAGGGGATCCAGAGAGATGAGAGGACAGAAGGGCATCTATAGAGAGAAAAGAATAGAAGGGCATCCAGAGTGAGGAGAGAACAGAATGGCATCCAGATAAAGGAGAGGACAGAAGGGCATCCAGAGAGAGGAGAGGACAGAAGGGCATTCATAGAGAGGAATGTACAGAAGTGCATCCAGAGAGAGGAGAGGATAGAAGGGCAACCAGAGAGATGAGAGGAAAGAAGGGAATCTAGAGAGAGGAGACAACAGAAGGGCATCCAGAGAGATGAGAGAACAGAAGATCATCCAGAGACGAAAGAGATCAGAAGCACATCAAAAGAAATAAGAGAACAGAAGGACATCCAGAGAGAGGAGAAGACAGAAGGGCATCCAGTGCGAGGAGAGAACAGAAGGGCATCCAGAGAGAGGAGTGTCAGAAGGGCATCCCAAGAGAGGAGAGGACAGAAGGGCATCCAGAGATAAGAAAAGACAGAACGGCATCCAGAGAGAGGAGAGAAGAAAAGGGCATCCAGAGTGAGAAGACAGAAGGGCATCCAGAGAGAGGAGAGTACAGACGGTCATCTGGAGTGAGGAGTGAACAGAAGGGCATCCAGAGAGATAAGAGAACAGAAGAGGATCCAGAGAGAGGAGAGGACAGGAGGGCATCCAGAGAGAGGAGAGGACAGATGGTCATCCAGAGAGGAAATGACAGAATGGTATACAGAGAGATGAGAGGACAGAAGGGCATCCAGAGAGAGGAGAAGACAGAAGGGCATACAGAGAGTAGAGACAACAAAATGACATCCAGAGAGAAGACAAAAGGGCATCCAGAGATAAGAGAGGACAGAAGGGCCACCAGAAAGAGGAGAAGACAGAATGGCATCCAGGGAGTGGAGAGGACAGATGGCCATCCAGAGAGAGGAGAAAACAGGAAAGCATCCAGAGGGACGAGAGGACATAAGGGCATCAAAATAGATGAGAGAACAGTAGAGCATCCAGAGAGAGGAGACATCAGAAGGGCATCTGGTAAGAGAAGAGAACAGAAGGGCATCCAGAGAGAGGAGACTAAAGAAGGGCTTCCAGAGAGAGGAGAGGATAGAAGGCATCTAGAGAGAAAAGAGAACAGAAGGGCATCTGGTGAGAGGAGAGACCAGAAGGGCATCCAGAGAGAGGAGAAGAGAAAGGGCATCCTTAGAGAGAGGAAAGCACAGAAGGGCATCTCGAGAGAGGAGAGAACAGAAGGGCATCTAAAGAGGAGAGAGGACAAAAGGGCATCCAGAGAGAGAGGAGGACAAAAGAGCATCCAGAGAGAGGAGAAGACAGAAGGGAATCGAGACAGAGGAGATGACAGAAGGGGATTCAGAGAGATGAGAGGACAGAAGGGCATCCAGAGAGAGAGAAGAAAATAGAAAAGAATCTGGAGAGAGGACAAGACAGGAGGGCATCCATAGATCGGAGAGTATCGATTTGCATCCAGAGAGAGGAGAGGACAGAAGGGCATCTAGAAAGATGAGAGGAACGAAGGGAATGAAGACAGAGGAGAAAATAGAAGGGCATCCAGAGAGATGAGAGTACAGAAGATCATCGAGAGAAATGAGAACAGAAGGACATCTATAGAGAGGAGAAGACAGAAGGGCATCCATTGAGAGGACAAGACAGATGGGCATCCAGGGAGAGGAAAGAAAAGAAGGGCATCCAGTGAGAGGAGAGTCAGAAGGGCATCCAGAGAGAGGAGAGGACTAAAGTGCATCAAGAGAAAAGAAATGACAGAAGGGCATCCAGGGAGAGGAGAGAACAAAAGTGCATCCAGTTAGAGGAGAAGACTGAAGCGCATCCAGAGAGAGGAGAGGACAGAAGGGCATCAAGAGAGAGGAGAAGACAGAAGGGCATACAGAGAGTAGAGAGTACAGTAAGGCTTCCGTAGAGAGGAGAAGACAGAAGGACATCCAGAGAGAAGAGAGGAAAGAGAGAGAGGAGAAGACAGAATGGCATCCAGAGAGAGGAGAGAATAGGAAAGTATCCAGAGAGAGGAGAGAACAGAATGGAATCCAGAGAGAGGAGATGGAAGAAAGGCATGAAGAGAGATGAGAGAATAGAAGAGCATTCAGCCAGAGGAGATAAGAGAAAGGCATCCAGAGAGATGAAAGAACAGAAATCATCCGGAGAGAAAAGAGAACAGAAGGGCATCCAGACAGATTAAATTACAGAAGATATCTAGAGAAAGGCGAGAAAAAAAGGCTACCAGAGAGAGGAGAATACAGAAGGGCATACAGAAAGATGAAAGTATAGAAGAAAATCTAGAGAGAGGAGAAAATAGAGGGGCATCCAGAGAGATGAGAAAACAGAAGAACATCCAGAGAAGGAAGAGAACAGAAGGGGATCCAGAGAGAATAGAGGACAAAAGGGAATCAAAAGAGAGGAGAGAACACAAGGGCATCCAGAGAGAGGAGAAAACAGAAGGGCATCCAGAGAGCATAGAGAACAGGTGGGCATCCGGAGAGAGGAGAATACAGAAGGGAATTCGGAGAGATTAGAAAACAGAAGGGCATCCAGAGCGACAAGAAGACAGAAGATCATCCAGAGAGAGGAGAGTACAGAAGTGCATCCAGAGAGAGGAGAGGACAAAAGGGCATCCAGAGAGATTAGAGGAAATAAGGGAATCTAGAGAGAGAGAGGAGAGAACAGAAGGGCATCCAGATTGAGGAGTACCCAAAATAGCATCAAGAGTGAGAAGAGGACAGAAGGGCATCCAGAGATAGGAAACAACAGAAGGGCATACAGAGAGATGAGAGAACAGAAGATCATCCAGAGAGAAAAGATTACAGAAGGACATCCAGAGAGAGGAGAATTCAGAAAGGCAACCAGAAAGAGGACCAGACAGAAGGGCATCCAGAGAGAAGAGAGGACAAAAGTGCCTCCAGAGGGTGGAGAATACAGAATGGCATCCAGAGAGAGGAGAGGACAGAAGGGCATCAAGAGAGAGGAGAGAACATGAAAACATCCAGGGAGACGAGAGGACATAAGGGCATCCATATAGAGTAGTGGACAGAAGGTCATCCGGAGAGAGGAGACAACAGAATGGAATCAAGAGAGAGTAGTGGGAAGAGGGGCATCAAGAAAGATGAGAGAACAGAAGAGCATCCAGAGAGAGAGGAGAGAACAGTAAGGCATCCAGAGAGATGAGAGAACAGAAATCATCCAGAGATAAAAGAGAACAGAAGGGCATCCAGAGAGAAGAGAGTACAGATGATATCTAGAGAAAGGAGAGAAAAGAAGGGCTAACAGAGAGAGGAGAAGACAGAAGGGCATCCAGAGAGAGGAGAAGACAGAAGGGTATCCAGAAAGATGAGATTACAGAAGAAAACCTAGAGAAAGGAGAGAACAGAAGGGCATCCAGAGAGATGAGAGAACAAAAGAACATCCAGAGAGAGAAGAGAGAAGAAGGAGATCTAGAGAGTATAGAGGCCAAAAGGGAATCAAGACAAAGGAGAGAATAGAAGGGCATGCGGAGACAGGAGAAAATAGAAGGGCACCCAGAGAGCGTAGATGACAGACAGACATCCAGAGAGAGGAGAGAACAGAAGGGAATCCAGAGAGATTATAGAACAGAAGGGCATCCAGAGAGAGGAGAAGACAGAATGGCATCCAGAGAGAGAAGAAGACAAATGGAAATCCAGAGAAAGAGGAGATAAAATAAGGGCCTCCGGAGAGAAAAGAGAAAAGAAGTGCATCCAGAGAGAAAGAGGACAGAAGGCTATCCTGAGAGTGCAGAGAGGAGAAGGTCATCCAGAAAGAGGAGAGAACAGAAGGGCTTCCAAAGAGAAGAGAAGAATGAAGGTCATCCACACAGAGGAGAGAACAGAATGGCATCCAGATAAAGGAGAAGACAGATATGCATCCAGAGAAAGGAGAAGACAGATGGGCATATAGAGAGACGAGAGAACAGAAGGGCATCCAGAGAGAGGAGAAGACAGAAGGGCATACAGAGAGAGGAGAGGACTGTAGGTCATCTGGAGAGAGGAGAAAACAGAAGGGCATCCTTCTGATATACGAGAAGAGAGAGTGGAATCCAGAGAGAGGAGTGGATAGAAGGGCATCCAGAGAAAGGAGAGAACAGAAAGGAATCCAGAGAGAGGAGAAGACAGAAGGGCATCAAGAGAGAAGACAGAACGGCATGCAGAGAGAGGAAATGACAGAAGGGAATCTCGAGAGAGGAGAGAACAGAAGCGCATCTAAATAGTGGAGAGGACAAAAGGGCATCCAGGGAGAGAGGAGGACAAGAGGGCATCCAGAGAGAGGAGAAGACAGAAGGGCATCCAGAGAGAGGAGACGACAGAAGGGGATCCAGAAAGATGAGAGGAGAGAAGGGCATCCAGAGAAAGGAGAGAACAGAAAGGAATTCGGAGAGAGGAGAAGAGAGAAAGGCATCCATAGAGAGGAGAGTATAGAAGTGCATCCAGAGTGAAGAGAGAACATAAGGGCATCCTGAGAGAGAAGAGTCAGAAGGGCATCCCAATAGAGGAGAGGTCAATAGGGCATCCAGAGAGAGGAGAGAACAGAAGGGGGTCCAGAGAGAGGTAAGACAGAAGGCCATTCATACAGAGGAGAGAACAAAAGACATCCAAAGAGAGAAGACAGAAGGGAATCCAGAGAGAGGAGAGAACAGAAGGGCATCCTGAGAGCGGAGAAGACAGAGCGGCATCCAGAGGGAGGAGAGGACAGAAGAGCATCCAGTGAGAGGAGAGGAGAGAAGAGCTTCCAGTTTGAGGAGACGATAGACGGGCATCCAGAGAGAGGAGAGGATAGAATGGCATCCAGATTAAGGAGAAGATAGAAGGGAATCCAGAGAGAGGAGTGGACAGTAGGGCATCCGGAGAGAGGAGAAGACATATGGTCATCCAGAGAGAGTAGAGTACAGATGGGCATCCAGATAGAGGAGTGGACAGAAAGGCATCCAGAGAGAGGAAAGACAGAAGGGCATCTATAGAGATGAGAAAACAGAAGAGCATCCAGAGAGAGGAGGGTACAGAAGTACATCCAGAGAGAGGAGAATACAGTAAAAACATCCAGACAGAGGACAGGAGTCAAGGACATCATGAGAGAAGACAGAAGAGAAGGGCATCGGACAGAGGAGAGAACAGAAAGGCATCCAGGAAGAGAAAAAAAAAAACAGAAAAACATCCAGAGATAGGAGAGGACAGAAGGGCATCCAGAAAGATGATAGAACAGAAGGGTATCCAGAGAGGAGAGAAAAGAAGGTATCCAGAGAGAGGAAAAACAGAAGGCCATTCATACAGAGGAGAGAACAAAAGGCATCAAAAGAAAGAGTGGAATAAAGGTCATCCAGACAGAGGAGAGGCCAGAAAGGCATCCAGAGTTAGAAGAGAACAGAAGAGCATCCAGAGAGAGGAGAGGACAGAAAAACATCCAGAGAGAGAAGAAATAAAGGCACCCAGAGAGAGGAGAGAACAGAAGGGCATCCAAAGAGCAGACAGGATAGAATGGCATCCAGAGAGAGGAGAGGAGAGAATGGTATCCTGAGAGAGGAGAAGAGAGAAGGGCATACAGAGAGAGAGAGGAGAGAACAGAAGGGCCTCCATGGAGAGGAGAAAACAGAAAAACATCCAGAGAGAGGAGAGGAGACAAGGGTATCATGAGAGGGGACAGAAGAGAAGGGCGTTGGACAGAGGAGAAAACAAAAGGGAATCCAGGGAAAGGAAAGACAGAAAAGCATTCATACAGAGGAGAGAACAAAAGGCATAAAAATAGAGGAGAGGACCAAAGGTCATCCAGAGAAAGGAGAGAACAAAAGGTCATTAAGATAGTGGAAAAACAGAAAGGTATGCAGAGAGAGGAGAAGACACAAGGTCATCTGGAGAAAGGAGAAAATAGAAGGGAATCCAGTGAGAGGGGAGAATAGAATGGCATCCAGAAATAGGAGAGGACATAAAGGCATCCACAGAGAGGAGAGAACCGTAGGGCATCCAGAGAGAGGAGAACACAGAAGGGCATCCAGAGAGAGGGAAGGACAGAAGTGCATTCGGAGTGAGGAAAGAACAGAAGTGCATCCAGAGAAAGGAGAGAAGAGAAGGGCATCCAGTGAGAGGAGAGGACAGAATGGCTTCCAGAGAAAGTAGAGAACAGAAGGGCATCCAGGGAGAGGAGAGAATAGAAGGGCATCAAGAGAGAGGAGAGGACAGAAGGGCATCCAGAGTGAGGAGAGGACAGAAGGGCATCCAGAGAGGGGAGAAGACAGAAGGGCATCCAGAGAGAGGAGAGTAGAGAAGGGCATTCAAAGAGAGGAGCAGAAAGAAGTTCGTTCAGAGAGAGAAGAATACAGATGAACTTCCAGAGAGAAGAGGAGAACAGAAAGACATACAGAGAAAAGAGAGTACAGAAGTCATCCGGAGAGAGGAGAGAACAGAAAGTCATCCAGACAGATAGAGGACAGAAGGGTATCCTGAGTGTGGAGAGAACCGAAGGGCATCCACAGAGAGGAGAGAACAGAAGGGAATCCAGAGAGATGAGAGGATGGTAGAGAATCTAGTGAGAGGAGAGAACAGAAGGGCATCCAGAGAGAGGAGAGGAAAGAAGGCATCCAGAGAGTGGTGAGAACAGAAGGGCATTACAAGAAGAAGAGACTAGAAGATCATCCAGAGAGATGAGAAGATATAAAGGCATTCAGATAGAAGAGAGGACAGAAGGGCATCTGGTGAAAAGAGAGAACAGAAGGTCATCCTGAGAGAGGAGAGGACAGAAGGGCATCCAGAGAGGAGAAGACAAAATGTGATGCAGCGAGAGGAGAAGACAGAAGGACATCCGGAGAGAGGAGAGAACAGAAGGGCTTCTAGAGAGCGGTGAGGACAGAAGGGCCTCCAGAGAGAGCAGAATACAGAAGTGCATCTAGAGAGCGGAGAGGACAGAAGGGCATCTGGATAGAACAGGGAACAGAAGGGAATTCAGAGAGAGGAGAGGACAAAAGGGCATCCAGAGAGAGGAGAGGACAGAATTGCATCCGGAGAGAGGAGAAAACAAAAGCTCATCCAGAGAGAAAAGAGAACAAAAGGGCATCCAGAAAATTAAAGGAAAGAAGATAATCTAGAGAGAGGAGAGAACAGAAAGGCATCCAGAGAGAGGAGAAGCCAGAAGACATCCGGAGAGAGGAAAGAACAGAAGGGCCTCAAGAAAGAGAAGAGAACAGAAGGGCATCCATAGAGAGTTGAAGACAGAAGGGCACCCAAAGTGAGGAGAGGACAGAAGGTCATCAAGAGAGAAGAGAAGAAAAAAGGGCATCCTGAGAGAGGAGAGGACAGAAGGGCCTCAAGAAAGAGGAGAGAACAGAAGGGCCTCAAGAAAGAGGAGAGAACAGAATATCATTCTTAGAGAGTTGAAGACAGAAGGGCATCCAAAGTGTGTAGAGGACAGAAGGGAATTAAGAGAGAAGAGAAGACAAATGGGCATCTTGAGAGAGGAGAGGACAAAGGGCATTCGGATAGAGAAGCAGAATGGCATCCGGAGATTGGAGAGAAAAAAAGAGCATAAAGAATGATGAGAGGACAGAAGGGCATCCACATAGAGGAGAAAACAGAAGGGCATACATAGAAAGGAGAGGACAGAAGGGCATCCAGAGAGAGTAGAGAACAGAAGGGAATCCAGAGGGAGAAGAAAGAAGGTCATCCAGACAGTGGAGAGGACAGAAGGTCATCCAGAGATAGGAGAGAACAGAAGGGCATCCAGAAAGAGAAGAAGACTGAAGGGCATCAAGGGAGAGTAGAATACAGAAGGGCATCAGAGAGAGGAGAGGACAGAAGGGCATCCAGAGAGAGAGGAGCACCGAAGTGCATCCAGAAAGAGGAGAGTACAGAAGGACCTCCAGAGATGAGAGGTCCGAAAGGCATCCGGAGAGAGTAGAAAACAGAAGTGCATTTAGAGTGAGAAGACAGAAGGGCATGCAGAAAGAGGAGAGAACTGAAGGTCACCCAGAGAGAGGAGAGAACAGAAGGGCATACAGAGTGAGGAAAGGATAGAAAAGCTTCTGGAAATTCAGGAGGACAGAAGGGCCTCTGGAGAGAGGAGAGAACAGAAATGCATCCAGAAAAAAGAGAGGACAAAGGGTCTACATCTCTCATTAAACTGTACCTTGCAGACTACAGACGATACAGAGCCGCCCCTCTTTTTATGAAAGAAAAGAGGGTGGGATGTTGGGCCTTGGACGAGGTAACTCCATTTAACCTGTTACCTTCAGTCATGTAGGACACAGTTAGAGGGTGTGATTAACAAGTCTCTACCTCCAGAGATTTAAATATTAATGAATTATCAAAAGGCCAGGGGCATAGCTAATTAAGTTATTACCTCCCCTTTTTCCTTCCCTATAAAATGAGACTCCCCTGGCCTTTGGCAGGGGAAGTGTGTACCACCTATATCCATTTATCATGTCATGAACAATAAAGCTTTGGAAAACCGGACTCCAGGTGTCACATGATCTCTCCACCTGATTCCCAGCTTTTGGAACCCTGGAACCTTGCCGATGCAGCCATCGGCCCGTCCACCGACAGCTGCGTGAATGTGGGACCCTACGCTGGAGATGTGGGAAGCCCACCCAGGACCCTGATGCCCAACCACCCTGAGACCCTGTGGCGGGACTGCCCTGGGACCCAGCCACTGGACACACTCCCCCCGCCTGCGAGATTTCTTCCCCACAGGCATCCACAGAGACAAGAGAACAGAAGGGCATCGAGACAGAGGAGAAGACTGAAGGGCAACCAGAGAGAGGAGAGAAGAAAAGGCAACGAGAGAGATTAGAGGACAGAAGTGAATCCAGAAAGAGGAGAGGACAGAAGGGCATCCTGAGAGAGCAGATATCAGAAGGGCATCCAGAGATAGAAGATGACAGAAGGGCATCCAGAGAGAAGAGAAGAGAAGGGCCTACAGAGAGAGGAGAGGAGAGAAATGCACCCAGAGAGAGGAGAGTACAGAAGGGCATCCAAAGATAGGAGAAGACAGAAAGGCATCCAGAGAGAGGTGAGGAAAGAAGGGCATCAATAGAGAGGAGAGAACACAAGGGCTTCCATATAGAGGAGAGAACAAAAGGGCATAAAAAGAGAGGAGAGGACAGAAGTTCATCCAGAGAGAGGAGATGAAATAAGGCCATTCAGAGAGAGGAGAGAACAGAAGGGCATCCAGAGAGAGAACAAAACAGAAGGGCATCCAGTGAGAGGAGAGAACAGAAGGGCATCCAGTGAGAGGAGAAGACAGAAGTGAATTCAGAGATAGGAGAGGATAGAAGGGCATCCGGAAACAGGAGCGGACTTAAGGGCATCCAGAGAGTAGAGACAAAATAAGGGCATCTCAAGAGACAAGAGAACAGAAGGGAATCCAGAGAGAGGAGAAGACTGAAAGGCATCCAGAGAGAGAAGAGAAGAGAAAGGCATCCAGAGAGCAGAGAAGACAAAAGGGACATGCAGTGAGAGGAGAAGTCAGAAGGGCATCCAGAGAGAGGAGAGAACAGAAGGGCAACCAGAGATATAAGATCACAGAAGAAAATACCGAGAGAGGAGAGGACAGAAGGGCATCCAGAGAAAGGAGAGAACAGAAGGGCATGTACAGAAATGAGAAGACAAAAGGGCATCCATAGAGAGATGAAAACAGAAGGGCATCTAGAGATAGGAGTAGACAGAAGGTCATCCAGAGAGATGAGAGGAAAGAAGAGCTTCCAGAGACAGAAGAGATCAGAAGGGCATCCAGAGAGAGGGGAAGACAGAAGGGCATCCAGAGAGAGGAGAGGACAGAAGAACATCCAGAGAGAGGAAAGAACAGAAGGGCATCCAGAGAGAGGAGAAGACAGAAGGGCATCTGGATCGAGGAGAGAACAGAAGGTCATTCAGAGATAGGAGACAACAGAATATCATCTAGAGAGACAAGAAGACAGAAGGGCATACACAGAAAAGAAAGGACAGAAGCGCATCTGGAGGGAGGAGAGATGAGAAGGGAATCCGGAGAGAGGGAGGACAGATGTGCATCTTGAGACTGGAGAGAACCGAAAATCATCCAGAGAGAGGTGAGAAGAGCAGTGCATCCAGAGAGAGGAGCAGAAAGAAGGTCATCCAGATAGAAGAGAGAACAGAAAGAAATCCACAGAAAAGAGAAGACAGAAGGGAATCGAGAGACAGTAGAGGACAGAAGGGTATCCAGAGAGAGGAGAGAACAGAAGAGCATCCAGAGAGAAGAGCAGAAAGAAGATCATTCAGAAAGAAGAGAGAACATAAGGGCATTTACAAAGAGGAGAAGACAGAAAGGCATCGAGAGAGAGGAGAGGACAGAACGGCATACAGAGAGAGGAGAAGATAGACAAACATCCAGACAATGATAGAACAGAAGGGCATCCAGAGAGAGGAGGAAACAGAAGATCATCCAGAGAGAGGAGAGAACAGAAGGGGATCCAGAGAGATGAGAGGACAGAAGAAAATCTAGAGAGAGTAGAGAAAAGAAGGGCATCCAGAGAGAGGAGATAACAGGAGAACATCCATAAAGAGAATAGAACAGAAGGGTCAACCTGAGATATGAGAGGATAGAAGTGAATCCAGAGAGAGGAGAGGACAGAAGGGCATCCCAAGAGAAGAGAAAACAGAAGGGCATCCAGAGATAGGAGATGACAGAAGGGCATCCAGGGAGAAGAGAACAGAAAGGCATCCAGAGAGAGGAGAAGATGAGAGAACAGAAGATCATACAGAGAGGGGAGAAAACAGAACAGCATCCAGAGCGAGGAGATACAGAAGGGCATCCAGAGAGAGGAGAGAACAGAAGGCATCCTGAGAGAGGCATCTGGTGAGAGGAGAGAACAGAAGGCAGTCTAAAGAGTGGAGAGGACAAAAGGGCAACCAGAGAGAGAGGAGGACAAAAGGGCATCCAGAGAGAGGAGAAGACAGAAGGGCATCCAGAGAGAAGAGACGATAGAAGGGGATCCAGAGATATAAGATTACAGAAGTGCATCCAGAGAGAGGAGAGGACAGAAGGGCAAACAGCGAGATGAGAGGAAAGAAGGGAATCTAGAGAGAGGAGAAAACAGAAGGGCATCCAGAGAGAGGAGAGGATAGCAGGCATCCAGAGAGAAAAGAGAACAGAAGGGCATTCGGTGAGAGGAGAGAACAGAAGGAAATCCAGAGAGAGGAGAAGACAGAAGGGCATCTAGAGAGAGGAGAGAACAGAAGGGCATCCCAAGAGAGGAGAGTCAGAAGGGGATCCAGAGAGAGGAGAGAACAAAAGGGCATCCAAATTGAGGAGAAGACAGAAGTGCATTCAGAGAGAGGAGAAGACAGAATAGCATCCAGAGGGATTAGAGGACACAAGGGCATAAAGATAGATGAGAGAACAGAAGAGCATCAAGAGAGAGGAGAAAACAGAAGGGCATCCAGAGAGATGAGACAAGAGAAGGGCATCCACAGAGAGGAGATGACAGAAGGGCATCCAGAGAGAGGACAAGACAGAAGGCATCCAGAGAGAGGAAAGAACAGAAGGGCATCCAGGGATAGAGGAGTACAAAATGGCACCCAGAGAGATGAGAGAAGAGAGGATCCAGAGGGAGATGAGATCAGAAGGACATCTGGAGAGAAAAGAGGATAGAAGGCATTCAGAGAGATGAGAGAACAGAAAAGCATCCAGAGAGAGGAGAAACAGAAGGGCATCCAGAGAGATTAGAGGATAGAAGGCATCCAGAGTGAGGAGAGAACAGAAGGGCATCAGATGAGAGGAGAGAACAGAAGGGCAACCAGAGAGAAGAGAGGACAGAAGGACATCCAAATGGAGGAGTGGACAGAAGGGCTTCAGGAGAGCAGCGAGAACAGAAGGACATCGAGAGGTAGGAGAAGACAGAAGGGCATCCAGAGAGAGGAGAGAACAGAATATCATCTGGAGTCAGGAGAGAACAGAAAGGTATCCAGAGAGAGGATAGGATTGAAAGGCATCCAGAGTGAGGAGAAGACAGAAGGGCATCCAAAAAGAAGAGAGGACAGAAGGGCCTACAGAGAGAGGAGAAGACAGATGGGCATCCAGAGAGAGGAGAGGACAGAAGGGCATCCAGAGAGAGGAGAGGGCAGAGGGGCATCCAGAGAGAGGAGAATACAGAAGAGCATCAAGAGAGATGAGAGGACACAAGGGCATCAAGATAGATGAGAGAACAGAAGAGCATCCAAAGAGAGGAGAAAACAGAAGGGCATCCAGAGAGATGAGAGAATAGAAGGGCATCCACAGAGAGGAGAAGATAGAAGGGCATCCAGAGAGAGGGCAAGACAGAAGGGCATCCAGAGAGAGGAGAGGATAGAAGGCATCCAGAGAGAGGAGACAACAGAAGGGAATCCGGTGAGAGGAGAGAAAATAAGGGCATCCGGAGAGATGAGAGAAGAGAAGGGCATCCAGTGAGAGGAGATGACAGAAGGGCTTCTAGAGAGAGGACAAGATAGAAGTGCATCCAGATAGAGCAGAGAACAGAAGGGCATCCAGAGAGGGGAGAGGACAGAAGGGCATCAGTAGAAAGGGTTAAGATAGAAGTGCATCCAGGGATAGGAGAGTACAAAAGGGCACCCAGAGAAATGAGAGAACAGAAGAACATCCAGAGAGAGGTGAAACCTAAGGTCATCCAGAGAGAGGAGAGGATAGAAGGCATCCAGAGTGAGGGGAGAACAGAAGGGCATCCAGATAGAGGAGAGGACAGAAGGGTATCCGGAGAGTAGAGAAGACAGAAGGGCATACAGAGAGGAGAGAACAGAAGAGCATCCATAGAGAGGGGACGACAAAAGGGCATCCATAGAGAGGAGAGTAGAGAAGTGCATCCAGAAAGAGGAAAGGACAGAAGGGCATCCAGAGAGATGAGAGGAAAGAAGTGAATCTAGAGAGAGGAGACAACAGAAGGACATCCAGAGAGATGAGAGAACAGAAGATCATCCAGAGAGAAAAGAGAAGAGAAGGACATCCAAAGAAATGAGAGAAGAGAAGGACATCCAGAGAGAGGAGAAAACAGAAGTTTATCCAGAGAGAGGAGAGAACAGAAGGTCATCCAGAGAAAGGAGAGGATAGAAGGCATCCAGAGAGTGGATACAACAGAAGGACATCCGGTGAGAGGAGAGAACAGAAGGGCATCCAGAGAGAATAGAGGACAGAAGGGTATCCAGATAGAGGAGAGGACAGAAGGGCATCAAGAGAGCGGAGAGAATAGATGGGCATCCAGAGAGAGGAGAAGACTAAAGGGCATCCAGAGAGAAGACAGAACAGCATCTAGAGAGAGGAAATGACAGAAGGACATCTCGAGAGGAGAGAACAGAAGGACATCTAAATAGTGGAGAGGACTAAAGGGCATCCAAAGAGAAAGGAGGACAAGACGGCATCCAGAGAGGGGAGAAGACAGAAGGGTATCCAGAGAGAGGCAACGACAGAAGGGGATCCAGAGAGATGAGAGGAAAGAAGGGCATCTAGAGAGAGGAGAGAACAGAAGGGCACTCATAGTGAGGAGAGAACAAAGTGGCATCCAGGTAGTGGAGAGGACCGAAGGGCATCCAGAGAGAGAAGAGGACAGAAGGACATATAAAGAAATGAGAGAACAGAAGGGCATCCAGAGACTGGAGAGGACAGAAGGGCATACAGAGTGTAGAGAGGACAAAAAGGCATCCAGAGAAAGGAGAGGATAGATGGCCATCCAGAGAGAGGAGAGAACAGGAAAATATCCAGAGAGAGGAGAGGACAGAAGGGCTTCTGGAGAGATGAGAGAAAAGAAGGGCATCCAGAGAGAGGAAAATACAGAAGGGCATCCAGAGAGGAGAAGACAGAACGGCATCCAGAGAGAGGAAAATACAAAAGGGTATCTCGAGCGAGGAGAGAATAGAAGGGCATCCAGAGAGTGGAGAGGCCAAAATGCATCCAGTGAGAGAGGAGGACAAGAGGTCATCCAGAGAGAGGAGAAGACAGAAGGGCATCCAGAGAGACAAGATGATAAAAGGGGATACAGAGTGAGGAGAGGACAGAAGGGCATCCAGAGAGAGGAGAAGACAGAAGGGCATCTGGAGAGAAGAATAGACAGAAGGGCATCCATAGAGAGGAAAGTACAGAAGTGCATCCAGAGATAGGAGAGGACAGAAGGGCCACCAGAGAGATGAGAGGAAAGAAGGGAATCTAGAGAGAGGAGAGTACAGAAGGGCATGCAGAGGAAGGAGAATACAGAATGGCATCCAGAGAGATGAGAGGACAAAAGAGAATCTAGAGAGTGGAGAGAACACAAGAACATCCAGAGAGAGGACAAAACAGAAGGGCATCCAGAGACAGGACAAGACAGAAGGGCATCCTTACAAAAGAGAAATCAGAAGGGTATATGGTGAGAGGAGAGAACAGAAGGGCATCCAGAGAAACGATAGAGGGGAGAAGACAGAAGGGAATCAATAGAGAGTAGGAGACAGAAGGGCATCCAGGGATAGGAGAGTACAAAAGGGAAAACAGAGAAATGAGAAAGCAGAAGAGCATCCAGAGAGAGAAGAAACATAAGGTCATCCAGAGAGAGGAGAGGATAGAAGGCATCCAGAGTGATGAAAGAACAGAAGGGTATCCGGTGAGAGGAGAGAACAGAAAGGCATCTAGAGAGAATAGAGGACAGAAGGGCATGCAGATAGAGGAGAGGACAGAAGGGCATCTGGAGAGAGGAGAGAACCAAAGGGCATCCAGAGAGAGGAGAAGACAGAAGGGACTACAGAGAGGAGAAGAAAGAACAGCATCCAGAGAGGAATTTACAGAAGGCATCTCGAGAGAGGAGAGAAAAGGAGGGCATCTAAATAGTGAAGAGGACAAAAGGGCATCCAGAGAGAGGAGAAGACAGAAGGGCATCTAGAGAGAGGAGAGAACAGAAGGGTGTCCAGAGTAAGGGAAAAACAGAATGGCATCAAGATAGAGGAGAGGACAGAAGGGCATCCAGAGAGAGGAGAGTAATGAAGGGCATCCATAGAGAGGGGAGGATACAGGACATCCATAGAGAGGAGAATAGAGAAGTGCGACCAGAGAGAGGAGAAGACAGAATGGCATTCAGAGAGATGAGAGGAAAGAAGGGAATCAAGAGAGAGGAGACAACAGAAGGGCATCCAGAGAGATGAGAGAACAGAAGATTATCCAGAGAGAAAAGAGAACAGAAGGACATCAAAAGAAATGAGAGAAGAGAAGGACATCCAGAGATAGGAGAAGAGAGAAGGGCATCCAGAGAGAGGAGATAACAGAAGGGCATCCCGAGAGAGGAGCGTCAGAAGGGCATCCCGATAGAGGAGAGGACAGAAGGGCATCCAGAGAGAGGAGAGAACAAGAGGGCATCCAAAGTGAGAAGACAGAAGGGCATCCAGAGAGAGCAGAGGGCAGAAGGGCATCTGGAGTGAGGAGAGAACAGAAGAGCATGCAGAGAGGGAAGAGAACAGAAGACCATCCAGAGAGAGGAGAAGACAGGAGGGTATCCAGAGAGAGGAGTGAACAGAAGGGCATCCAGAGAGGAAAAGATAGAAGGGTACACAGAAAGAAGAGAGGACATAAGGGTATCCAGATGAAGGAGAAGAAAGAAGGGCTTACAGAGTGTAGAGGGGACAGAAAGGCATCTGGAGAGAGAAGACAGAATGGCATCTAGAGAGAAGAGAGGACAGAAGGGCCTCCAGAGAGAGAGAAGGCAGAATGGCATCCAGAGAGAGAAGAGGACAGATGGCTATCCAGAGAGAGGAGAGAACAATAAATCATACAGAGAGAGCAGAGGACAGAAGGGCACCAGAGAGACGATAGAAGAGAAGGGCTTACAGAGAGAAGAGAATACAGAAGGGCATCCAGAGAGAGGAGGGAAAAGAACGGCATCCAGAGAGAGGAGATGACAGAAGGGCATCCATTGAGAGAAGCTTACAGAAGGGCATCCAGAGAGAGGCGAGAACAGAAGGGCATCCAGAGAGAGGAGAGTACAGAAGGGCATCCATAGATAGGTGAGGACAGAAGGGTTTCCATAGAGAGAAGAAGACAAAAGGAAATCCAGAGAGAAAACAGGAAAGAAGGGCATTCGGAGAAAGGGGAGAACAGAAGGGCATGTGGAGAAAGGAGAGAACATAAGAGCATCCTGAAAGAGGAGAGGACAGAATGGCATTCAGAGAGAGGAGAATACAGAAGGGCATGCAGAGACAGGACAAGACAGAAGGGCATGCAGACAGAGGAGAAAACAGAAGGTCATCCAGTGCGAAGAGAAAACAGAAGGGCATCCAGAGAGATGAGAGAAGAGAAAGGCATCCAGAGAGAGGCGATGACAGAAGGGCATCCAGAGAGAGGACAAGATACAAGGGCATCCAGAGAGAGGAGAGAACAGAAGGGCATTCAGATAGAAAAGAAGACAGAAAAGCATTCAGAAAAAGGAGAAGATAGAAGTGCATCCAGGTATAGGAGAGTACAAAAGGGCACCCAGAAAGATGAGAGAACAGAAGAGCAACCAGAGAGAGAAGAGAAAAGAAGGGCATCTGGAGAGAGGAGAGGATAGAAGGCATCCAGAGAGATGACAGAACAAAAGAGCATCTAAAGAGAGGAGAAACAGAAGGGCATCCAGAGAGAGGAGAGGAAAAAAGGTCATCCAGATAGAGGAGAGGACAGAAGGGCATGCAGAGAGAGGAAAGAACAGAAGGGCATCCAGAGAGAGGAGATGACATAAGGGCATCCAGATAGAGGAGATGTCAGAAGGGCATCCAGAGAGAGGAGAAGACAGAAGGGCATCTAGAGAGAGGACAGAACATCAGGGCATCCAAAAAGGGGAGAAGACAGAAGGGCATCAACAGAGAAGAGAAGATAGAAGTGTATCCAGGGATATTAGAGTACAAAAGGGCACCCAGAGAAATGAAAGAACAGAAAAGCATCCAAAGAGAGAAGAGAACAGAAGGGCATCCGGAAAGAGGAGAGTATAAAAGGCATCCAGAGAGATGAGAGAACAGGAGAGCATCCAGAGAGAGGAGAAACATAAGGTCATCCAGAGAGAGGAGAAGATAGAAGGAATCCAGAGAGAGGAGAGAACAGAAGGGCATCCGGTGAAAGGAGAGAACAGAAAGGCCTCCAGAGAGAACAGAGGACCGAAGGGCATCCAGATAGTGGAAAGGACAGAAGGGCATCTGGAGAGGAGAGAACAAAAGTTCTTCCAGAGAGAGGAGAAGACCGAAGAGCATCCATAGAGAGGAGAGTACAGAAGTGCATCCAGAGAGCAGAGTACAGAAGGGCATCCAGAGAGATGAGAGGAAATAAGGGAATCTAGAGAGCGGAGACCACAGAAGTGCATCCAGAGAGATGAGAGAACAGAAGATCATCCAGAGAGGAAAGAGAACAGAAGGGCATCCAAAGACATGAGAGAAGAGAAGGACATCCATAGAGAGGAGAATACAGAATGGCATCCAGAGTAAGGAGAGAACAAAAGGTCATCCAGAGAGAGGAGATGATAGAAGGCATCCATAGAGAGGAGAAAACAGAAGGGCATCCGGTGACAGGAGAGAACAGAAGGGCATCCAGAGAGAATAGAGGACAGAAGAGTATCCAGATAGAGGAGAGGACAGAAGGGCCTCAAGAGATAGGAGAAGACCAAAGGGTATTCAGAGATGAGAATACAGAACAGCATCCAGAGAGAGGAAATGACCGAAGAGCATCTGGAGAGAAGAAAGAACAGAAGGGCATCTAAATAGTGTAGAGGACAAAAGGGCATCAAAAGAGAGAGGAGGACAAGAGGGCATCCAGAGAGAGGAGAAGACAGACGGGCATCCTAGGAGAGGCAACGAAAGAAGGGGATCCAGAGAAATGAGAGGAAAGAAGGGAATCCAAAGAGAGGAGAGAACAGAAGGGAATACAGAGTGAGGAGAGAACAGAATGGCATCCAGATAGAGGAGAGGACCGAAGGGCATACAGAGAGAGGAGAGGACAGAAGGGCATACAGCGAGAGGAGAGGAAAGAAGGGAATCTAGAGAGAGGGGACAACAGAAGGGCATGCAGAGAGATGAGAGAACCGAAGATCATTCAGAGACAAAAGAGAACAGAAGGACATCCTAAGAAATGAGAGAACAGAAAGACATCCAGAGAGAAGAGAAGACAGAAGGGCATCCAGAGAGAGGAGAGAACAGAAGGCCATCCCGAGAGAGGAGAGTCAGAAAGGCATCCTGATAGAGGAGAGGACAAAATGGCATCCATAAATAAGAAAAGACAGAAGGGCATCCAGGGAGAGGAGAGAACAAAAGGGCATCCAGTGTGAGGAGAAGACAGAATGGCATCAAGAGATAGGAGAGGACAGAGGGGCATCCTCAGTGAGAGAAGAACAGAAGGGCATAAAGAGAGAGAAGAGAACAGAAAAATATCCAGAGAAAGGAGAAGAAAGAAGGGCATCCAGAGAAAGGATAGGACAGGAGGGCATCCAGAGATAGGAGAGGACAGAAGGGCATCCAGAGAGGAAAAGACAGAAGGTTATACTGAGAGAGGAGAGGATAGAATGGGATCCAGAGAGAGGAGATAGAAGAGCATCCAGAGAGAAGAGAGGACAGAAGGGCCTCCAGAGAGAGAGGAGAAGACAGAATGGCATCCAGAGAGAGGAGAATACAGAAGGGGATCCAGAGAGAAGAGACGACAGAAGGGCATCAAGACATAGAAGGGTACAGAAGAACATCTAGAGAGAGGAAAGAACAGAAGGGCATCCAGAGAGAGGAGAATACAAAAGGGCATCCATAGATAGGTGAGGACAGAAGGGTTTCCAGCAACAGGAGAAGACAAAAGGAAATCCAGAGAGAAAAGAGGACAGAAATGCATTCGGAGAAAGGAGAGAACAGAAGGGCATATGGAGAGAGGAGAGAACAGAAAAGCATCCTGAGAGAGGAGAGGACAGAATGGCATCCAGAGAGAGGAGAATACTAAGGGCATCCAGAAAGAGGACAAAACAGAAGGGCATCCAGACAGAGGAGAAAACAGAATGTCATCCAGTGAGAGGAAAAAACAAAGGGCATCTGCAGAGATGAGAGAAGAGAAGGGCATCCAGAGAGAGGAAAATAATGAATGGCATCCAGAGAGGAGAAGACGGAATGGCATCCAGAGAGAGGAAAGGACAGAAGGGCATCTCGAGAGAGGAGAGAACAAAAGGGCATCTAAAGAGTGGAGAGGACAAAAGGGTGTCCAGAGAGAGAGAGGGACAAAAGGGCATCCAGAGAGAGGAGAACACAGAAGGGCATCCAGAGAGACGAGAACATAAAAGGGTATCAAGAGTGATGAGAGGACCGAAGGGCATCCAGAGAGAGGAGAGAACCAAAGGGCATATTTAGAGAGGAGAGAACAGAAGAGCATCCAGATAGAGGAGAGGACAGAATGGCATCCAGGGAGAGCTGAAGAGAGAAGGGAATCCGGAGAGAAGAGTAGACCGAAGGGCATCCATAGAGATGAGAGAAGAGAAGCACATCAGAGAGAGGAGAAAACTAAAGAGGATCCAGACAGAGAAGAGGACAGCATGGCATCCAGAGAGAGGAGACAACAGAAGAACATCCATTGAGAGGAGAAGCGAGAAAAACATCCAGAGCGAGGAGAGGACAGAAGGGCATCCAGAGAGAGGAGCAGACAGAAGGGCATCCAGACAGGACAAGACAGAAAGGCATCCGGAGAGAGGAGATCACAGAAGGGCATCCAGTGAGAGGAGAATACAGAAGGGCATCCGGAGAGATGAGAGAAGAGAAGAGAATCAAAAGAGATGATAGAACAGAAGAGCATCCAGAGAGAGGATAAACAGAAGGGCATCCAGAGAGAGGAGAGAACAGAGGGCCATCTGGTGACAGGAGAAAACAGAAGGGCATCTAAAGAGTGGAGAGGAAAAAAGAGAATCCAGAAAGAGAGGACAAAAACGGCATGCAAAGAAACGAGAAGTCAGAAGGGCATCCAGTGAGAGACAAGAACAGAAGGGCATCCAGAGAGAGGAAAGGACAGAAGGGCATCTCGAGAGAGGAGAGAACAAAAGGGCATCTAAAGAGTGGAGAGGACAAAAGAGCATCTAGGGAGAGAGGAGGACAAAAGGGTATCCAGAGAGAGGAGAAGACAGAAGGGCATCCATAGAGGGGGACAACAGAAGGGCATCCAAAGAGATGAGAGAACAGAAGATCATACAAAGAGAAAAGAGAACAGAAGGACATCCAGAGTGATGAGAGAACAGAAGGGCATCCAGAGAGAGAAGAAGACAGGAGGGCATCCAGAGAGAGGACAAGACAGAAGGGGATCCAGAGAGTGGAGAGGACAGAAGGGAATCCAGAACTAGGAGAGAACAATAGGGCATGCACAGAAAGGAGAAGACAGATGAGCATCGAGAGAGACGAGAGAACAAAAGGGCATCCAGAGAGAGGATAAAACAGAAGAGAATCCAGACAGAGAAGAGGACAGCAGGGAATCCAGAGAGAGGAGAGAACAGAAGACCATCCATTGAGAGGAGAAATCAGAAAAACATCAAGAGCGAGGAGAGTACAGAAGGGTATTCACAGAGAGGATAGAATAGAAGGGCATACAGAGAGAGGAGAGGACAGATGGGCATCTGGAGAGAGGAGAAGACAGAAGGGAATCCAGAGAGAGAAAGGTCCAGAAGGGAATCCAGAGAGAGGACAAGACAGAAGGGCATCCAGCAAGAGGAGAGAAAAGAAGGGCATCCAGAGAGGAGAGAAGACAGAAGGGCATCCAGAGCGATGATAGAACAGAAGAGCATCCAGAGAGAGAATAAACAGAAGGGCATTCAGAGCAAGGTGAGGACAGAATTTTATCTAGAGACATGAGAAGACAAAAGGGAATCCAGGGAGAAAAGAGGACTAAAAGGCATTCTGAGAAAGGAGAGAAGAGAAGGGCATATGGAGAGACGAGAGAACAGAAGAGCATCCAGATAAAGGAGAGGACAGAATGGCATCCAGAGAGAGGAGAAGACAGAAGGGCATCCAGAGAGAGGAGAGTACAGAATTGCATCCAGAGAGAGGATAGGACAGAAGGTCAACCAGAGAGATGAGAGGAAAGAAGGGAATCTAGAGAGAGAGGAGAGAACAGAAGGGCATCCAGAGAGAGGAGAAAACAGAATGGCATCCAGAGAGATGAGAGGACTAAAGAGAATCTAGAGAGAGGAGAGAGCAGAAGGGCTTCCAGAGAAAGAAGAGTACAGAAGGGCATCACGAGAGAAGAGAGAATAGAAGGCATCCAGAGCGAAGAGAGAAGAGAAGGTCATCCGGTGAGAGGAGAGAACAGAAGGACATCCAGAGAGAGGAGAGGACAGAAGAGCATACAGATAGAGGATAAGACAGAATGGCATCCGGTGAGGGGAAAGAACAGAAGGGCATCCAGAGAGAGAAAGGGACAAAAGGGCATCTCTAGAGAGGAGAGAAGAGAAGGGCATCTAAATAGTGGAGAGAACAAAAGAGCACCCAGAGAGAGAGGAGGACAAAAGGGCATCCAGATAGAGGAGAAGGCATAAGGGCATCCAGAGTGAGGGGACAACAGAAGGGCATCCAGAGAGATGAGAGTACAGAAGATCATACAAAGTCAAAAGAGAAAAGAAGGACATCCAGAGAGAGGAGAGAACAGAATGACATCCAGAGAGAAAAGAAGACATAAGTGCATCCAGCGAGAGGACAAGAGAGAAGGGCATCCAGAGAGTGGAGAGAACAGAAGGGCATCCAGAAAGAGGAGAGAACAAAAGGGCATCCAGAGAGAGGAGAATACAGAAGGGCATCCACAGAAAGGAGAGGACAGATGGGCATCGTGAGAGACGAGAGAATAGAAGGGCATCCAGAGAGAGGAGAAAACAGAAGAGCATCCAGACTGAGAAGAGGACAGCAGGGCATCCAAAGAGAGGAGAGAACAGAAGAACATCCATTGAGAGGAGAAGACAGAAAAACATCCAGAGTGAGGAGAGGACAGAAGGGCATCCAGAGAGAGGATAGAAGAGAATGGCATCCAGAAAGAGGAGAACACAGAACGGCATCCAGACAGGAAAGACAGAAAGGCATCCAGGCAGAGGAGAAAACAGAAGGGCATCCAGTGAGAGGCAAGAACAGAAGGGCATCCAGAGAGAGGAAAGGAGAGAAGGACATCTCGAGAGAGAAGAGAACACAAGGGCATTTAAAGAGTGGAGAGGACAAAAGAGTATCTAGCGAGATAGGAGAACAAAAGGGCATCCAGAGAGAGGAGAAGACAGAAGGGCATCCAGAGAGGGGGGACAACAGAAGGGCATCCAGATAGATGAGAGAACAGAAGATCATACAGAGAGAAAGAGAACAGAAGGACATCCAGTGTGATGAGAGAACAGAAGGACATCCAGAGAGAGGAGAAGACAGAAGGGCATCCAGAGAGAGGACAAGACAGAAGGGCATCCAGAGATTGGAGAGAACTGAAGGGCATCCAGAACGAGGAGAGAACAATAGGGCATGCACAGAAAGGAGAGGACAGATGGGTATTGAGAGAGACGAGAGAACAGAAGGGCATCCAGAGAGAGGAGAAAACAGAAGAGCATCCAGACAGAGAAGAGGACAGCAGGGCATCCAGAGAGAGGAGAGAACAGAAGAACATCCATTGAGAGGAGAAATCAGAAAAACATCCAGAGCCAGGAGAAGACAGAAGGGTATCCAGAGAGAGGATAGAACAGAAGGGCATCCAGAGAGAGAAGAGGACAGATGGGCATCTGGAGAGAGGAGAAGACAGAAGGGAATCCAGAGAGAGAAGGGTCCAGAAGGGAATCCAGAGAGAGGACAAGACAGAAGGGCATCCAGCGAGAGGACAGAAAAGCAAGGCATCCAGAGACGAAAGAAGACAGAAGGGCACCCAGAGCGTTGATAGAACAGAAGAGCATCCAGAGAGAGAATCAACTGAAGGGCATCCAGAGAGAGGAGAGAACAGAAGCACATCCAGAGAGAGGAGAAGACAAAAGGGCATCCGGAAGGAAAGGGGACAGAAGGGCATTCTGAGAAAGGAGAGAACAGAAGGGCATATGGAGAGAGGAGAGAGAGAACAGAAGAGCATCCAGATAGAGGAGAGGACAGAATTGCATCCAGAGAGAGGAGAAGACAGAAGTGCATCCAGAGACAGGACAAGACAGAAGGGCATCTAGACAGAGGAGAAAACTGAAGGCCATCAAGTGAGAGGAGAAAACAGAAGGGCATCTGGATAGATGAGAGAATGGAAGGTCATCCAGAGAGAGGAGATAAGAGAAGGGCATCCAGAGAGAGGACAAGAGAGAAGGGCATCCAGGGAAAGGAGAGAAAAAAATGGCATCCAGAGAGGGGAGAAGACAGAAAGGGATCCAGAGAGAGGAGAAGATAGAAGGGCATCAAGGGATAGGAGAGTACATAAGAGCAACCGAAGAGATGAGAGAACAGAAAAGCATCCAGAGATAGAAGAGAACAGAAGGGCATCTGGAGAGGGGAGAGGATAGAAGGCATCCAGTGAGAAGAGAGAACAGAAGAGCATCCAGAGGGAGGAGAAAACAGAACGGCATCCAGAGAGATGAGAGGACAAAAGAGAATCTAGAGAGAGGAGAGAGCAGAAGGGCTTCCAGAGAGATCAGAAAACAGAAGGGCACACAGAGAGAGGAGAGGATAGAAGGCATCCAGAGAGGAGAGAATAGATATGCATCTGGTGTGAGGAGAGAACAGAAGGGCATCCAAAGATAGGAGAAGACAG
>NW_023045976.1:0-89236 GCF_011762505.2 Arvicanthis niloticus | reverse complement strand
TACCAGAGTTGTTGCAAAAAAACGAATGGGCAAAAGCAGCTGCAGCAGCACCAATGACTGTCTTTAAAAATCATCCCTATATCCCTTGACAAAGAGAGATAGAGCCATTGTTATGAGAAAACAAAAACAAGATCTCTAAATGGCATGTACAACAACAACAACAAAAAACATCACCAGGAGCAGGCTTCAGATCACAAGAACAACAAAATGCCTTCTCTCAAGTAAGAGGAAAGGCAGGAGACATCTAATGGCTGGACTAGAAGTTGGGTTGTCAACTGGTGACCATCCTTCCCTAAGGGGAAGAATCCACCCTCATCATGGAGAGTGACCAATCCCAAGGAAAAAAAAATTCAACCTTCTGCAGGAATAGTGCCAATCCCAGGGAGGGAGAGGGGACCATTTTCAGAATGGGAGGTGTCCAGTCCTAATCTGGTAGAATGTATCTTCAGCATAGGTGGTACCCAGTTCCAAGGCAGAGTTCACCCTCAACATAAGTCCAATGGAAGGAGAGAAGTCTATTATTGAAACTTGTAGGACTCCTCTCCAGAAATAGTAAAAAGGCTAAGACCTCAAGAAAGCATTTGCTGTCAGCATGGATGATACATAGTATCAAGGAAAAAGGTCCAACCTCGGCAATAACTGGTACCCAACCCCAAGTCTACCCTCCGCATGATGGATGGTACCCATTGCCCACAAGAACAAATTGAAAAGTCCCTTTGGCAGGCTTCAGATCCTCCACAAAATCTCAGATCAGTATATATATTTAAGATAAGGAATTCTTTGTGGTTCTAAAAGCCATACTTTACATAAAGATGAAATAATGGATTTTTATGCATTCAGTGTTACCTTAGAAAATTAGGGCAAGTCCCTTATACCACAGGAAACTGTTAGGCATTGTGTGGAAATGGAGCAGAATAGGAAAAACCAGGCAAAAGAGAAGGGCCAGACGTCAATAATGAGTCTGCCCTGAAGTACAAACACAGCACACTGTCAACAAGGAGCGGGGTTCTAAAGCACCAAGCTAAGAAATTATCTGTTTATGTACTCTCTGGGACACTGGAGAACCAGAAAGACTGGGGTGGCTAGTTGGCTCCTGTGTCATGTTCTCTTAAGAAACAACAATTACAGAACATTATTTCTATGGACAAGAAATTACATCATGAAGACAAGAGCAGACAGCAATGAAAAATCTTATTCTTGTATTTCTAAGTGAGCTGTGAGAGTTTGGAAACAGTAGAAATCAGGTGACAGTAGCTAAGGTTGAGTGATTGACAGAGAAGAAAAATTATTCAGATCACAGTTTGGAATTAGAACATGGGGTGCCTGGGGTAAGGTTTGAAAAGTGGGCTGAGAACATTTAAGAAAGAACTCAAAGTGAAAGAAAAGCTCAGAATGCAGACTTAAGTAGGACCACAGTGAAGAGCAGAGGCACATCATAAAGAAAATGATGGGAAAGGAGAATTAGAGAAAATGAAAAATAGTAACAGGATGTGTAAAAAGATCGAAAGTGTTGATGGAAAACATAAGAATGGTCACTTGGAGCTGTGGTTTGAAATTCAATTGAATATTAAGAGGGACCTTTAACTGGTGATGTCATGAACAAACTGCCCTAATCGGTGGATGAAGACCATTACAGTAGGAATGGTTTAGCTTGCCTGGAAATGGGGAACCTGGCAAGAAATAACACTTATTTTTCTGTTTCCCTCATGCTCTTGTTTGCCCTTCCACTTTGACAAAGCACAGAGAAGACCCTTCTGATATGCCAGTGGGACACTCTCAGACTTCAGTTCCTCCTATACCACATGCCAAATAAACACCCATTCTCCTCTAGCTCTGTGTATTCTTTATATTAACACAAAATTGATTAAAATAGTAGCATATATCTGCAATAAATGTCTCCAAAGAAGAAAATCAAAGGCAGAGACAACAACTATAAACTGAAAATATTCCTGGTATACAGAAGATCTGAGTCTACGTTTACAGAACACAGAAGATGCCTTTAAAAATCAGTCACAGAGTAGTCAAATGAAATGTTTTAACAAATCTGTTGAACATACAAAAAAAGAGAAAATAAAACAAAATTTTAAACCAAAACAACAACAACACAAAGATGGGTAAAGAATTCTTGGTAACATTCGTTATAATGTAATTGATGAACATGGTAATATTGAGAGTTACAAAATGCGGACAAAGGTTTTGCATCCTAGTCAGACAATGGGGTTTAAAGTTATATACAATTAAATTAAATTTTTTAATAATTTGAATCTATTATACTAATGTTGTTCAGAATGTACATGTGAACTATAAATATGACCAAAAAAGGTCCTTGAGTACATACAAGTTCCAGCTGCATTCATTAACCAACATAAGAGTGAACGCCCACACTGCTCAAGTTGTAGAGCATAAATAGCAGTTTGCATTAAAAGAAACTATTCTCTGTTCCCTGGATCCAATTCTCCAGTTTCATACCAGCAGAACACCTATGGCAGCCTTTCCTGCCCCCTGTTCCCATCTCTTGTGGACCCCATAGACCTTTCCCTTCCAACTTCCCTTTCCCCACTTGTTGCTTTATCTCAGGCTCCAACCCCAGCAGGCACTACCTGCCAAGCCAGGGCAACAAGTAGGTTTAAAGTGGAAATACACCTCACTTTCTGTCCCTCCGATCCAGTACCCTTATTCACATCCCCAGCTCTGTGGCAAAAAATAAAAAATAAAAAAAATAAATAAAAATGCTATAGTTTGCTTATTAATCCTGATCCCATCCACAATGGATCACAAATATCTTCTCCTCCATTGTTCCTAACCCAAACTCATCTCGTTACATCAGCCTACAACACCAGCAAATATACTCAGGGAACACCGGCTGAATGGGCCAGGGAAACAAGTTGTCAGAAAATTTCCTATCAGTCAGCACAAAGCTACCACAGCCTCCTAAAATCAAGGCAGGAAGCAGAAACCAAGGAACAAAACACTCACCAAGAGACACAAAACCAGATACCATCACCCAGATCGCTGTTTATCTCAAGCCCAGATGTCTAAATGCCAGCATAAAAACACAATCAATAATAGCCAGGACAATATGTCTCCACTGGTGTCCAACAGTGCTACGACAGCAGGCTCTAAATATTCCAAAATAGCTGAAAACCAACATAAAAGTCTTAAAATAGCATGTTATTAAGATTACAGAGACCCTTAAAGAGGAATTGAATCGATCTCTTAAAGAAATCTAGAAAAACACAAAAAGTGTGAATAAATGAATAAATCCCCTAAGAAATCCAGGAAAATATAAATAAACAGTGTATGGAAATGAGCAAAAAATGTTCAAGAACTGAAGATGGAAGTAGAATTGATAATAAAAACCCAAACTGGGGGAATTCTGGGGAAAAAACTTGGGGAATTTAAACAAGAACTACAGAAGTAAGATTCACCAAAAGAAGCAAGAAATGGAATTTCAGCAGTACAAAACAAAACCAGAAAACAAATGCAACCCTTGGGCATTGGAAATATAATTTTAAAAAAGTGATAGTATATCTATCAAAAAAAGTTAAGTCTAAAACAAAACAGTCAGAAAATCGGGAAAAGTCTAAAAAGATCAAATCTAAGAATGATTAGGAATAGAGGAAGAAGAAGAAACCCAGCGCAAAGGACCAGAAAATATTTTTAACAAAATCATAGAAGAAAATTTTCCTAACCTAAACAAGAAGATACCTATAAAGATATAAGAAGCATATAGAACACCAAAACAATTTCATCAGAAAAGAAAACTTTCCTTACCACATAACAATCAAAACACTAAATGTAAAAAACAAAGTAAGAGTATTAAACGCTTCAAGGGAAAATGACTAATATATAAAGGCAGACCTATTAAATTAAACCTGATTTCTCAATGGAGACTCAGAAAGTCAGAAGGATCTGAACAGATGTGCTACAGACTCAAAGAGACCACAGATGCAAACCCAGAATATTATACCCAGAAAAAATTTTAGTCACCATATAAGGAGAAAATTAAATATTCTATGATAAAAACCAAAATTAATCAATATTTATCTACAAATTCAGATCTACAGAAGGTGCTAGAAGGAAAACTCCAACCTAAGGAAGTTAAGTGAAACCATTAAAGCAAAAAAAAAAAAAAAAAAATCTCAGACAACATACCACACACACACACACACACGCCTCACATACACACACACAGGCACCATTGTCACCTTTATGACCAACAACAACAAAATAACAGGAATCAACAATTATTAATGACTAATATATCTCAATAATAAATGGTCTTAATTCCCAAATAAAAAGACACAGACTAATAGAATGGATGCAAAAGGAGGATTTTTTTTTCCTTTTCTTGGATTCAAGAAACACATCTCAACATTGAAGACAGATATTAATTCAGGGTAAAAGGATGAGAAAAGAGATTTTAAGAAAATTCACCCAAGAAACAAGGTCCTGTAGCCATGTTAACATCTAAAACACTAAATATTTCAAACCAAAACTAATCAGGAGAAATACAGGAGGACACCACATATTCATCAAAGAAAAAATTCACCAAGATGACATTTCAATTCTTAACATCTATGCCCCAAACACAAGGGTGTCCACATTAGTAAAAGAAACATTAATATAGCTTAAATCACATACTGACCCTAACACACTGATAGTAGAGGACTTCAATACCCTAATCTCACCAATAGATTAATCATCTAGACAAAAAGTAAATAGAGAAACTCTAGAACTAACAATGTACAAAACCAAATGTACCTAACAAATACTTACATATTTATACAACATTTCACTCAAATACATGAACACACACAGACACACACACAGACACACACACACACATTTTTCTCCATACCTCATAGCACTTTCTTCAAAATTGACTACATACTTATTCACAAGGCAACTCTCAATAGATTGCAAGAAAATTGCAATTGCCTACATTCTAACTGAGTGCCATGGATTAAAGCTTAATGTTAGAAACAACAGAAAGTTTACAAACTCATGAAAACTGAACAATTCTCAACTGAATGAAAAAATGGCTGAAGACAAAAATAAAGAAATGAAAAACTTTCAAGAATTGGATGAAAATGAATACACATTCTCCTCGAACTTATAAAAACAATGAAAGCAATTCTAAGAGGCAAATTCATAGCACTCAGTGCCTACATTAAACTGGATGTATATTATACTAGTAATCTAATAGCATACCTGAATGCTCTAAGACACAAAGAAGAAACCAAATCCAAAATGAGTAAATGACAAGAAATAATAAAACTAGGGACTGAAATAAATATAATGAAACAAAGAGAACAATAAAAAGAATCAATAAAACAAAGAATTGGCTCTTTAAGAAAATCAATAGGATTAACAAACCCTTTCCAAATTAATTAAAAGGTTGAGCATGAATATACAAATTAACAAAAACAGAATTAAAGATGGGACATAAAAACAGACATTGAGAAAATGCAGAAAATTATAAGAACATACCTTAAAAACCTGTACCCACAAAATTGAAACATCTAAAAGAAAGGGATAATTTTCTCATTAAATACTATTTACATGATCTTGTTAAATCTAGATCAGGTAAGCAATTTAAATAGACCTATAAGCCTCAATGAAATAGAAGCAGTCATTAAAAGTCTACCAATCATAAAAAGCTGAGAGCCAGACAGTTTTAGTACAGAGCTCTACCAGACTTTCAAAGAAGAGCTAATGACAATACTCCTCAAATTATTCCACAAAACAGAAAACAGAAGAAACCTTTCCCAGTTCACTCTGTAAGACCACAGTTACCCTGATACCCAAATCAGGTAAAGACCCAACAAGGAAAGAAAATTACAGACCAACTATCCTTACGAACATAGATGCAAATATACTCAAATAAATACTTACAAACAGAATCCAAGAACACATACATTTCATACAATGCACAACATTTTAAAATGTAATCCATCATTTAGACAAACTGAAAGAAAAAACTCACATTATTATCTTATTAAAAGCATAAAAGAACTTTGATGAAAGTCCTGGAAAGGTTAAGACTACAAGAAACATATCTAAACAAAATAAAGGCAATTTACAGCGAGCCCATAGCCAACATCAAATTAAATAGAAAGAAACTCAAAGCAATTTCACTAAGTTAAGAAACAAGACAAAGCTGTCCACACTCTCTGTACCTATTCAATATAATTCTTGAATTCTTAGCTAGAACAATAAGGCAACTGAAGGAGATCAATGAGACACAAATTGGTAAGAATGATGTCAATATATCTTTATTTGAAGATGGTGTGGTTGTATAAGTAACTGACTCTAAAAATTCCACCAGGGAACTCCTACAGCCAATAAACACATACTTTCAGTCAACTATCTGAATAAAAAGTTAAGTCATAAAAATCAGCCCCCCTATATAGAAACAACAACTGGACTGAGAAAGAAATCAGGAAAATAACACCTTTCACAATAACCTCAAATAATATAAAATATAAAACATTTTTGGGTAACTCTAACATAACAAGTAAAGGACAAGAGTTAAAGTTTTACACTCATGGGCATTGAGCCTGTATAACACATTTAGGAATACAATGCCTAGACCCAGCCCTTTTTTAACTTTTTTAACTGATTTGGGATGGTTAACCTATGAGTTAAGGGACTATAGCAAATTCATATTTTTGAGTTTATTGTTAGGGTGCTTTCCATATTTTACTTAGAAATAGCTGAGAGGAGCTAACAGAAAACAGTCCAGGCTACCTTACATGGATAGTTGGTTTTCAAAACATCAGAAGTCCATAGAACTGATGCTAAAAATATTTATATATTAATGTTCATATTGATTAGAGACCTGTCTGCTCCTGACAGCTTCCTGTTGTGGATTCTAAGAAGAAATTGAGCATCCTTTGAGTTACTCCAGTTGTGTGGTAACAGCCACTAGGCAAGAATTGCCTCTCTCCATCTACAGACAAATTACTGTCCAGAAAAGGACACACATGCAGAATAGTCGACTGATTATATCTGCCTAGACAGAGTAATCAGTCCTTAATAATCCTGCATCACCAAGGTCTGTCAGATGATTCTGGGCCAGAAGGCTGAAGATTTGATGCTCCAACATTCAGTAGTATAGGGGCTTTTCAGGTGTTCAGAGGTCTCTATAAATTGGCTGAGTTTTAAAAGCTATGCTTTGTGCTTCCCACAATTATAGTTAACTCAGTCATTCTGGATTTCTGACGGGGTTGAAAACTTATAGCTATTTACCGTAAGAGAAAAGATTTGAGTGGATGGTAGTCAGCTGACATTCATCCTAAAGCCAGGTTCAGAACTAAATGTTTTAGTTAGGATAGATGACAGAGGTGCTGGTTAGTCAACAAAATGATGGACTGGGTATTAGGACTATCTTGTACCTCACTGGTACAAATTGGCATAATTATGCTCTAATTGTATTTTGAGAGAAAAGTTTCATTTTAACAGGAAGGGTGATGTGTAGGAGGAGCTAAGGTAGGAGGAGTACTGAGAGCAAGAAAAGGAGTAAGAAGAGGAGGAGAAGAAGGATAGGAGAAGCTAGGTGATGAAAGAGAGAAAGAGGGGGGAGACAGGGAGGCAGATATTCATGTATCTCCACCAGTCAAAGATAGTTGTTATAGCTAGGTCGGTCAGTGGGTTACACCTCTGATTGAACAATTCCAAACTTATAACGCTTATGATTAACATTATTTTAAAAAAAATGTATAAATGCAAAAAGGAAAAGGGGGCATGTGATAGGGGATTTCTAAGGGGGGTGGGGGGGAATGGGGAAAGGGGATGGCATCTGAAGTGTAAATAAAATATCTAATAAAAAAAAAGAAAAAAAAGAGTTAAAGTTTTGTCTTCAAATAAAGAAACTGAAGAAAACAACAGAAGATGGAAAGATCTCCTATGGTCATAGATCTGTAGGATTAGAAAGGACAATTCTCAACTTCATATGGAAAAAGAAGAAACCCAGAATTTCTCAAACAATCCTAAAGAATAAAAAGAACTGTGAGAGGTCTCACCATTTCTGATTTCAAGAGGTACTACAAAGCTATAGTAATAAAAACAGCATGATATTGGCATAAGAACAGACATTGATTAATTAAATGGAAGACTCAGATATAAATCCACACACCTATGGACACCTCCATAGAAGAATGAAAACACATGCCTGTTGCCCTGTACAAAACTCAAAACCAAATGGATCAAAGACCTCAGCATAAATCTAAGTACACTGAACCTAATAAAAGAGAACTTGGAGAATACCTTTGTACTCATTGGCAGAGGAAAAGACTTCCTCAACAGAACACAGATAGCACAGGCAGTAAGATCAACCATTAATCAATGGGACCTCATGAAACTGAGAAGATTTTGCATGACAAAGCACATCTTCTATCAGACAAAAACATCAGCTTACAGAATGGAAAAATATCTTACCTATTCCGTATCCAGTAGAGAGCTAATATCCAGAAGATATAAAGAACTCAAGAAGCTTGATTTCAAAAAAACCGAGTAACTCAGTTTTAAAATGAGATACAAATCTAACCAGAAAATTCTCACTAGAGGAAACTCAAATGGATGAGAAACCCTTAAAGAAATTTCAACATCCTTAGCCATCGGGGAAATAGAAATTGAAACTTCTTTGAGATTCTGTCTTACACCGACAGAATATCTAAGATCAATAATCCAAGTGACAACTCATGTGGTGACGATGTGAAGCAAGGGGAATACTCATCCATTGCTGGTGGGAGTGCAAACTTGTACAGCGACTATGGAAATTAATAAAGTTCCTCAGAAAAATGAGATTCCATCAACTTCAAGATCCTGCCATACCACTCTTGCACATATACCCAGAAGATGCTTCATCCTACTACGAGGACATTTGCTCAAGTATGTTCATTGCTGCTTTTTTTCATAGTAGGCAGAAATTGGAGACAACACAGAAGATTGGATAAAGAGTATGTGGTACACTTACACAATGGAGAACTATTTTTTTAAATGACATCATGAAATTTGCAGGCAAATGGGTGGAACTAGAAAAAAATCATCCTGAGTGAGGTAACCCAGACCCAAAAAGGAAACTATAGTATATATTCACTATAACTAGATATTGGTCATTAAATAAATGACAACCAAACTACAATCCATAGACCCAGAGAAGTTAAGCAAAGAGAAAGGCCCTGGATGGAGGGCACCTGTATCTCCCTAGGAGATGAAATAAAATAGATTTTATGCGTGGACTGAGGCTGGAAAGGGAGATGAAAATGAGAGAATCAGGTAGGAAGTGGGAGGAGTTGGGATTAAGGGAGAGAAAGAGGGAGAAACAGCTATAATTGAAGGACATTTGAGGGACAGTATGGAAACCTCATCAAGTGGAAAGTTTGTATAATATATGAAGGTGATTCTAATGAAATCTCCAAATAATAAGGGAGATTAAATAGTCACTGGTCATCTCTTGTCACAAAACCAAGCTTCTTGTCCTGGGACTAGGTTTCATCCAACTAAGTTGTTGGCCAAAGGGTTTCCATGTAAATCTCAAAACAAACAAACAAACAAACAAACAAACAAAACCCAGGCTGTTGTCAAGACAATGGGTTGCTCGCCACAAATGGTCCATTGCTGAAGACAACATCCACACAACTCACTGATCATGGAGAGGTCGAGCTGGTGTCTACATGGAACCTTCATCTCCATATTCTAGTGACTATGACACAGAAACGTACTCTGCTGGCTACCAAAGAAGAATGTAAATACCAACCCAACTACAAAACTTTTGATCTACAGTCTGTTCTCCCTTCAAAATATGTTAGGGCAATGGTGGCACAAACCTTATGCAAGTAACTAACCAATATCTGATTTGACTTGTCTACTCCATGGAACCGACACCTGGCAGTGCTTGGGTGACCAAGAACTGGAGACTAAGTAACCCAGAACCTAAGGTAAAACCAAATACTA
The DNA here is from genome assembly GCF_011762505.2 of Arvicanthis niloticus. Classification (NCBI taxonomy): domain Eukaryota; kingdom Metazoa; phylum Chordata; class Mammalia; order Rodentia; family Muridae; genus Arvicanthis; species Arvicanthis niloticus. The sequence continues at coordinate 79,276 of NW_023045976.1, read as the reverse complement.
CTGGCTTAAAAACAAAAACAAACAAAAAAGTAACAATGAAATGACTCCTAATCTTATTTTGCTATACTCATAGATCAGTGCCTTTTCCAGTCATCATCAAAGAGGCTTCTTCCTGCAGCATCTGAAAACAATTATGGAGACCTACCGTCCAACATTACACAGAGAGAAACCTTAGAGCTGTGGAGCTCTAAACGGGATGTCTCCATCAAATCCCTCCCTCAGAGCTCAGGACACCCCTCGAAAAAAGAAGGCAGAAGGAATCAGAGAGGCCAAAGGGATAGAGGACACCAGGAAAAGAAGTCCCTTTTAAAGGGCAAAGTTCAAATGAGCTCACAGAGACTTCAGCAGCAATCACAACGTTTACATGGGTATGCACCAGGTCCTCTGTCTATATAGTATAATTTTAATACTTTTATGAGACTTCTAAGTGTGAAAATGAGTGGGTCTCTGATTCTTGTGCCTTCTCTTGAGGCTTTATTATTTTTGTGTTTGCTTGGCTTGTCCAATTTTAATATGATGGTTTTTCTTTTATCTTATTATATTTTATTTTGTAAAGAAAGAATGTAACACTGAAAATTATGTACTGCTTGATTACAGTCATATGGTAGTCTACAAAAAAATGAAAGCTATAGATAAAAAACTATATAAGAATGTCAACAGAAAGAAAGAAAAAGAAACCACAGCTGCTCATATAAATGGCTTCCTTGGGCTCTAGAATAAGAAATGTACATGGTAAGCCAAAAATAGTGTGATACTTAAAATAAACCTAAGAGTTCATGCCAAAAGGACTTCAAGAGCCTAGCTGAAGAATCTCAAATTGGCCAATGATGGATAATTTAAACACTAAAGAAATTATAGCTATAATTAATTGAAACACATCAAACTTGTACTAGGCCATGAGTCAATGTTGGTTCTAAAAAAAAAAAAAAAAAAGGCATTGGCTTCATGTAGAAGATGCTAGGTACCAACTTGTTATTTTGAAAATTCATGAAAGCACTATAAAATCAAAATGTTATCTTTATCTTGGCTTACATGTTTTGACCGTAACCCATAATTAATGAGGGGAAAAACTTGGAAGCGTTATATGGCTAATATATGAAGAAAAATGGTAGAATCAGAACAACATGCAAGTGATAAGTCTTGGTTTTTAATTGAGGATACATTTTTCTTTTATTTTTTTCTCATACTTTGGATAAATAAAACAAGGCACCAAGAAAGCATAACAGCATGCGACTGGCAGCTGGACAGTTTGTAGGAAACAAGCCACAGAATCACATTTGGCCTCAGACAAGTCAGCAATGCTCTGGATTCTTCAAAATCATCAACCATGACAGGAAGTAATCCCTAGGTAAAGGGACTCGAGTCCTGTTTTCACAGAAACCTTGGTTCTCAGTATAGCACATGGCAAACACTATTTCCCCTTGAAAACAAAAGGTTTTTATTAGCATGTATTAGTTAAGTAGCCATTTATAAATCTATAACAAATAAATCTGGATCCACACAGTCATCATTAATGTCTAATTATATCACAGAGTGCCTCCTAGTGGCAAGATGCAAAGACATTTACAAAGTATTACCATCAAAACATTAAGTCAGTATTAACTCTTTACTCCTTACTGTCCAGCTTATGGGAAATGCAAAGAAGAGAACACTTTACAGCAGACACTATGGTGATGCAATCAGAAATTACAGATATGGAAGCTAAATAAACAAGAAATCTGGTTTCTTTAATAAGTAACTTATAGGTGGGAATGTTGAGATATCCTTATAATCCCAGCTTTCGCAAGGCAAAGGCAGAAAAGCTGTGATTTAAGGCCAGCCGGGGGGGGGGGGATTGAAATATCAATAGATTAAAAGAACATGATATATGTAAATAAATTCCACAAACCTTATTTGGATCTCACTTCAAACAAGTCAATTATTTAAAATTAAAATAGAACTAGGCAAATTCAAACACTATGTAAAGAGTGTCTAAAATTAAGAAATTGAGACTGAGAAGATAGCTTAGTTTGTAAAGTGCTTGTCATACAAATATGAGGACTGGATTTGATCCCTAATGCCCACATAAACATCTGAGCATGATGCATGTGTTTGTAATGCCAGCATTGGGGAGACATATATAGAATGGGACTCACCAGCCAGCCTGCCTATTCTAATTGGTGAAAGCCCAGGATCCAGTGAGAAACATCTCAAAAGACGGAGTGGGTGAAACTTGAAAAATGACAACTGAGGTTGACTTCTGGTTTGCACATGCAACTACACACACATACACACACACACACGATGCACAAAAATTAAATTATTTTTAGTGTGTTTAGGTTTAATAATGATTTTCCTTTTATATTTCAAGGAGTTTTTATGCTTTAATGATGCATACTAATATACTTCTTGGACCAAAACATAAATAAAAGCAATGAAATGTGGGGTTTGTTATACTATCCTCTATGCTCAAATTTTTGCTTAAAATTTTACATCGGAAGGCCTGTGAGGCTTAGTTCTTTGTTTTTTGTCAATTTGACACCAAATAGAGACCCTGGGAAAGAGAACTTCAATTAAAGAACTTATTCCATCAAATTGGCCTGTGGGTATATCTGTCAGGCATTGTCTTGATTAACGATTGATGGAATAGTCTGGCCCACTGTGGGCGGCGTCACCCCTAGGAAGGTGGTCATAGGCTGCATAAGATAAATATCTGAACCTGAGCCTGGAAACAAGCCAGGAAGCAGCATTCTATCTCCATCTTTGCTTCAGTTCTCACCTCCAGTTTCCTGCCTTAAGTTCCTACTTTGGCTTGCCTCAGTGAAGGAGTGTGATTGGGAAGTATAGGCCAAATAAAACCATTTTCTCCCCAAGTTGCTCTGGGCCAGAGTGGTTTATTACAGCAACAGAAAGCAAACTAAATACAAAGTTTTAAGCCTACACGATCATGTCCCCATTTTGTTATTCATAGTTTGTCTCAGCCAGTCCACCTATAATGAGCATGTTAGATTAATGGCCTGGGTTACCAAGCTATTTGAAAATGAGCCCCACATTGGAGGAATAAATCATACTGTAAGTGTGACATAGTTCCCTTGATGGTGTTGTATATCATTTGTCAATGAATGCTAATAAACGCTAGGTGGCATAGTGATTACTTTATACTAAATGGGCAAAAGAGAAACCTGATTATCTCACTGACAGGAGTAAATCTATCTGTCAACACTAGGGCATGATGACATCACTTTTGAAATTATGTCATTTCTTAATAGATGGAAGTATCTTTTTGCATTTCACAATTACACTGTTGCCTATATATTACATTTCACCTAAATTTAATCTTTTATAATTTTGTTTACAGGGCAACAATTATTCTTGCATTTATTCATCCTCTAATATCTTACAACATGGCTGTAGTTGAAAACATCTTTATTCATTTTTAAATTACAGGTGTTACCTACCTATCACTACCTTTTTTAGACTTGTCTTTGTATAAAATGTAAATTGCATAAATTCATTTCCCAACATTTTATAGCATGGCTGTACTCTGGCGGAATAAAACTGAAATTGAACTCTTGATAGTTATGTAGGAAGAAGAATTTTGTATTCTTCAAACTATACTGACACAAAATATTCCAACACTACAAAAATTAATATGAAGTAGCCCTGAGTCTTTTCTCTAATATCTGCTCGTTGCTTCCAGCTTCTAACTCTTGTGTCATTAATTGGTCCCAACTCATGTTAGTGTTCCTTCCAGCTGATTTTTTCATTACCAAAATAATATATCATTCTATTTTTGCAGTACATGACTAATTTAGGAAAGCACTGAAATTTTAATTAATGGCTTTTTATTTAAATATTCCAGCTTTAAGTACATTATTTTAAACAAAAAGAAATAGACAGACTCCAGTGATACTGTAGAAAGAGCAGTGCATTTGCCTGTCTAGAGATTCACTCTACTTGGCAGTATTGGACCACATTTTTCATTTCTCTGGGTTCCAGTATACTTCATTCAATCCTTCATTGACTAAATATTTATGTACTTCCCAAGTGAGCAGAATTGGACAGATGTTAGGAAGGCAGAGATGAGCAAAGCATCGAATCTCCACAGAGGGACCCAAGGGAGAAATCTTTAAGGGTTGGCAGGAGGCAGAAGTGTTAGGAGCAAAGGTAATTCAGTGGTGTTGAGGAAAAGACCCAGTGTACAGTGGAGAAGCATGGTTTAGAATAAAGAAGAAATAAAAGACATTGGAGAGGCACATCACAGTATGCTGAGGTTGAACTCAATGACCCATTAGATCCTTCCACACACATAATTGTGTAGCTGTGGCATCAGAATATCTTGGCTTCACCATTTGCCATTTCCATGATTATTTGTAGATTCTTTTCTTCTCTAAACCTGTGTGTCCTCATCCATCAGATAGTGGTGTTTATGTAAGACGATACACTCAAAGCCTGTGCTTGACATTCTCTACCTAAACAGTGACGGTTAATATTTGCTTTTGCATTTCCCTTCTCGAAACATCTCCTGTATGTGTTCTTATTATATTCCAGCAAAAAGCTCTAAGAGTGACTTGGGAGATTTATAACAGCCTTTATCATTTTTGTATTTACAAAAGAGAAGACTCAAACTCAAGCAGAATGCATCTGACACAGTCGCAGAATCCCTCCGACCTCCCATTCAGCAGCCCTCCTTTGACCATCACACAGGATTCTATTTTAGCTTCCATTTGAACAAGCAAGGAACTTCATCCCCTACTGGGGACTTGTACAGATTTGTTCATCTCACGCCTCCAGATGTCAGGTTCCCCTTCGGGTTTTTCCTACTCTTCCAAAGGATCGATCTTACACAGAAGCACTTTCTCTCCTGCTAAGCCTTCTGTTTCGGAGGTTTAAGGTTATGAATGTCCTACCAGTCAACCTGTTTGAATGAAGACCTGTAAGTGTTTTTAATCATTTTTATGTGTGCTAAAGTCTCTCTCCTGTGTTTCTTCCATTATTTTGGATTTTTCTGAAATAAAGCTTTCTCTACAAGCTGTTTCTCAGGAAATCCTTAAAGCTTCAGCTAGAAAGTGCCTCAGTGGGGATAACATACCTCAAATAAAAAGTCACACAATCTTAGTCTGTATGTTCATTCTCTCTTGAAAATTCAGATACAAAGCCATGCCTAGCCTACTTTTTACTAGAATTGCAGATAATAAAGAGAACTAAAAATCTATCAAGGCTTTAGGAGAACCAGAGGAGGGTGATGGCTCCCTGGGCACACAGTGCAACAGTCTCTCCTCCATTTAAACATTTTAGAGCTGATCTCTCTGCTAACTAAAAATGTCAGAACAGGGCTTGCTGGTTCTGGCTGCTGTGCACCCGGGTGTATAACACCATCTTAATTCTCTCCCAGACAGTTCCTATATTATTCGGAAGGAGGAATAAGATGCTTCCTTCCTGACAGCCACTGGCAGGTGATGCTCAGTGACATCCCATATCTCTGTTAAGTAAATGTAAATGCTCTTTAATTTTACTAAAGTTCCTTCTCCTCTTTGTATATGCCAAATTCTCCTACTACCTCAACAAAGGGTCTTTTTCTTAATTTCCTGTATCTTAGGGTTGGGAAAATGCCTGGAACCTGCGCCTTGTGCCTGTACCCATGGCTCTGTGGCCCTCCTTTGAGCTCTCATTTCCCTTCCTAAGCTAAGCCAGTGACATCCTACTTTAAGTACTTAGCATAGATCCCTGTATGGTAGGCAGGAGCTGAGAAAAATGTAAATCAAACGGAATTCTCCTATCTCAAACCCAAAGGACTGTATGTACCAAAAAGATGACGCTAAAAAGAATAATGCTTTCCTTTGAAGCCTTAGAGATTGAAGAGAAAAAAAGATATTAGCAATGAGATGGTATACTTCAATTTATGGATCTCAGAATCCTATGTTCTTAATTCAAGCCATAAATGTAGGCATCAAATTGTGCTTGCTACAAAAGAAAAGAGAGTGATATGAGGAGGGGGGTTATATGCTGATGGTTTGGGTTGGTTTTATGATGAAAGAAACCTGTCTATCATGAAATTCAGACTGCTGCATGCAGCAGAGCCATTACAGCTCAGCAAGCACAAGGCTGTCAGAGGTCTCGTTTTAAGTGTGTTTGCTTAAAATTATCTCTGGCCATTTGTCTTGAACAGTTTTTTTTTTTCAAAAACAAGTTCTTTATTGAAAAAAATGGACAAAAGTGAAAAGAACTGAATATTGATGCCAGATATCAATACTGACAGGAGGTTCCAAGAATAGACAAGAATGCAATCCTTGGCTTTGCAGGTTACTCGGGGACCTTGGAATGATTTATTCTATAAAGATAAAAATTGGAGCTAGGATACCACCATCATTAGACTCTTTGTTACAAATCAGTCAGTTAAGCCAGGTGGTCCTTTAGAACCTTACACTGTTAAGATTTGGATCAAAGACTACGAGAGGCAGTGTAATCCTTAAAAGATGTGCCATGGTATAAGGAAGTAAGGTCACTGGGAGAGTGTCCTTGAAGGGGATATTGAGACCTTAGCCCCCTCTCTGTCTCTCTTTGCTTCCTGGGTGCCACAGGATAAACAACCCTCCCACCTTGGGATACTGCACCATGACAGGATCTAAGCAATCAAGAACCGGAACTCCCGAGACTGTGAGCCAAAGTAAACACTGATTCCTTACAAGAGGTTTATCTTAGGGTGTTAGTCATAACCATGGACAGTTAATATATGGACAGTGTTGGTTAAATACATGGAAAGTGTAAGCTAAATAGACACATAATAAAAGATTTATATACTTCCCTGAAATATCTCCTAACATTTTTTATAACTGTTGATACTGCTGGGCATGGTGGGTCAGACCTTTGATGCTAGCACTCAGGAGGCAGAGGCAGCAGATCTCTGAGTTATACGTGATTTATGATTCATGATTCACAGTCCTTTGATCCCTTGTATCTTTTGTCCCATGAGAAATTGAATTTTGGAGCAATCTGAGCTTCCCTTTTTGCACTAGCTACCTGGATGCTCAGTGTTAATCTTTTGCTTAATTTAACAAATCCAAAGAGCCCTTTCATATTATTTCATCTTAAAGGCAACGTTAAGTTACTGAGTTAAAACTAAACTCAATTATCTCTGCAGTCTAAGCTCCAAATATGCTAAGAAATGAAGGTTAATCACAGGGAGGCAGTGCTCTGAGGCTAAAGAATGCAGCCCTTAAAGTGAAAAGGGTCAGGATGAGAAGCGGGAAGGCAAGACTTGGTGGCAGTAATAAGAAGGGAAGTTTGTTTTGTTGTTATAAAATACAATATTCATGATCACTAATGAGTCAACTTTCTTAAAATTGAACAGTCTGAGAAGCATACTTGGATAGAAAGGAAGCCAATCAAAGTTAGTTTTGTGTGCTTTTAAGTATCCCGTAGCTGATCTGATGTTGTTATTGGACTCATATTTGTTCTAGTCTTGACCTTTAGTTTTAAGACTATGGCCACATTATATTTTGCTTTTAAGCTGGACATGAATCTTTATAGAATAAATAATGGTAAAAACTTATAAATAATTCTAGCTGCTAGAGAATGCAGTTGACGTAGAGCTTTTCAAGATGGGTAAAACTCAGACCAGAAAAATAATACAAAAATAGATCAGAAGTTGAATAGCATCGTACTTAATAACTGTCCACTAGGAATTTTCCGGCCGTCTTACCACACAGTAATTTATCTAGTCTCCTGAAATTAATTATCTGTCTTAAACAAAGATTAGATCACATTACTTACCTAATTTACATAATCATATTGCTTATGTAATTATCTGTCTTAAACAAAGATGAGATCATTTTGTTTTTCTGCTCAGAAACCATAGCAGCCACTGGTACAGATTGAAGTACAAGTTCCTGAACGTGACATTCAAAGACCTCAGAACAAGCTATCTTATCAGGCAGACTTTAACTCTTTTCCCACCTCCAATCATTACCCTACCCATACCCTATAAAATTGCCATCAAGAGTTCCTGGATATGCCCTGCCCTGTGCCCCACTTTCAAGTCTTTTCCCTCCCCTCATTCTCTCAACCATACAAAAATAACCCTTGTTGGCGGTCTTTGTCTAAGCCAGTATACTTCCGAGCTTCAGTTGATTTGTAAGGCAACTCGTTAGTAGCTACAAGTAGAGTATATGATATTGGAAACCTTCTGGGCATGGTGGCAAAAGGCCTGGAAGGCCAGCTTTCCAGGAATCTGAAGCAGGAGGAACACAGGTTCAAGGCCCATCTCAAAAATGTAATCAGATTCTGTTTCAAAAGAAAAAGCAAAAAGAGACCCTGGGGTACAGCTCAGCAGAAAACAGCTGCTGGTGAGCTGGTCAGTTTTAACTGGATTAAAAAGTTTCTATGACAGCAGTGCCTGTGAGGAACTTTCCAGAGGATATTAACTGAGGGGAGAGTATCTACACCGAATTTGGATGGCTCGTGCACAAACTAGAGGAAAGGGACAATGAGCATATCAGCCGAGGGCTTCATGTTCCTCTGTCTCTGCTTTCCTAGCCATCAGGATGTGAGCAAGCACTCCCCCACCCCCGCTTCCCACTGTGAGTAGGAGCTTATTCATTCTGTGCCTTCACTACTATGAACCACAAACCAAAATAAATTGTTCCTCCTTTCAATTGCTCCTTCTCAGGCCATTGGTCACTGTAATAAGAAAAACAGCTATTCCACCAACCATGCACTGGTTCAATCCCCAGCACAACAAAGAGAAAGTGAAATGAGAACCTAAAGGTTGAGGCAATGGTGTAGAAGTCGCTGCTCGCCACTAAGTGAGTGGTCCTTAGCAGGGGTTCTCAACATGTGGGTCCCGACCCCTTTGGGGTTGCATATTAGATATTTACATTATGATTCATAAAAGTAGCGACATGGCAGTTATGAACTGGAAACAAAGATAATTTTATAGTTGGGGGTCAATACATGAGGAAATGTATTAAGGGCTTGCAGCATTAGGAAAGTTGAGAACCATGGGTTTTAAGGAAACTGTTAGTGGAACCCCGAAATGTAGGAGAAATGTTTATTAGGGAATTTAGAGAAGCCAGGGAACTGCTCTAAGAAAGAAGAAGATTAAAACAAAGAAACAAAACCTTTATAACCTAGTAGTAGAGGGTTGAGCCAAGTGTTCACAAGTGGAAATGCACAAAATCTAAAAAGCATTCCTAAGGAATTTGATGACCTACTTAAACAGATTTTCCTGTGAAATATTAAAAGAGCCACCTGCCTTCTTGCTGCCTATGATAAAAACACATAAGTAGGCACTTGTGCTAAAATACAAACTGTTTCATCTGCAAGCAAAAGCTTAGGAATAAAAAAAAAGAGGCAGATACCGCTGGATGCAAAATAAAACTGTTTCTAATTCCTTATATGTCCAAAGCAGAGAAAAATGGTTTAAGTGTGAGATCCCATCTGAAATGGGAGTTGGGAGAGCATTTGTTACATCCTTAAAAAGATATAAAGCAATGCCTACTGGAATCTCACAGTTGTAAACAAAGAACATCACAGGACCTGGAGAGCTGCCTCACTGGTTTGGTGTTTGCTATTTTTCCAGAGGACCAGTGTTTGTTTCCTAAAGGCATGTCAGACAACCACCAACCACCTGTATGTAATGCTAGCTTAATAATTGTGTGCATATGTATGTGTGTGTGTGTGTGTGTGTGTGTATGTATGTGTGTATGTATAAATGTGTGTGTGCATATGTGTATGTGCGTGTGTATACATGTGTATGTGTGTGTTTGTGTGTGCGTGTATGTGTGTGACTGTGTGTATGTGTGTGTGTATATATATGTGTGTAGATGTATGTGTGTATAACAGTATGTGTGTGTGTGAGTCTGTATGTGCGTATGTGCATGCATGTATGTGTGCATATGTGTATGTACGTGTGTGTACATGTGTGCATGTGTGTGTTTGTGTGTGAATGTATATGTGTGTATGCATGCTTGCAGAAGGGTAGGAGGTATACCTATGGAGTCCAGAAGAAGGCATCAGATCCCTCTGGAACTGAACTAACCAGTGGTTCTGAACCATGACTGCTGAAAACTAAACTCTGGTCACTGAACGCTAGTCCTCAGGAAAAAGAGCAAGTGCCTTTAACTGCTGGACCAGCTCTCTGACCCCAATCCATGAGGTTGTAGGGGAATTCTATTGACAGAAGCATGTCATGTTTCTCCTAAGAGAAACAGAAATAATACACAAAAGGAAACTTTTGCCCTAGAACCACAACTGCTATGAGCAGAAAATAAAATCACCCATTCGCAAACATGGATCACGTCTGTGGAAAACAAAGGCTATCTTGAAGGTGGATCAGAGCTCGGTCAGTCAAGTCAGGACCTGGAGATGCAAACTCACAGAGCAGAACTGACTCTCCTGGAGTAGCAGCATTGTGCCCCACTGCTTCTGAGAACTGTATCACTAGTGCTTTATTAGTTACTGTTCTTGTCACCGTCACAGAATGCCATACAGAAGGAACTTACAGCAGAAAAGCTTTACATATTTTGGTTTGCAGTGTCAGTTTATAGCACTGTGGAAGGAATGTTGAATGAAAGAGCCTTCTTATGATGGGAACACATGAGACACTTCTAACACCTTACTAGACCAGGAATAAAGAACATGGGCCAGACAAAGAGGGCAACAAAGGAGGGCCCTCTTTTGGTGACCTACTTCCACCACCCATGCTTTGCCTTCTAAAGTTCCATAGACTTTAAAATAGCACCACAGGACAGGACTAAACACTCAGAACATGACCCTGTTGGGGCCAGGTCAGGTCCATACCAGGATTGTGGTGCTCCCAGTGATTGTGGTGCCTCCCAAGTTCATATATAGCAATTAAAACATGCCCATCTCCTCTGTGAGAGTGAGGCACACCATGTGTTCCTTTATCTCACAGGTCCTCAGCTAAGGACCTAAACTTGAACTGATTGAGTCACCAGAAAACTTGAGCTAATAATAACGATAACATCTTAGATCCAAGCTTTAGTCCAGTGGGTCATAAATGTCACTTATAGAAGATCCTAGGATGAGACAAGTGCTTTGTGTGACATAGATTGTATCTATTCTAAGACAAGTCAGCAAATGAGTCTATCCTCTCCCTTCAAGTAATGTGATTTCTGTTCTCGCTTCAACCTACCTCCTATTAAAAGCATGCACACAACTGAATGTGCATGCACATACACACACACATACACACAAACACACACACACTCAATGCCAATTCTGCTGTGACAGAATGAATTTTAAACAATTACAGATTGTAAGTATCATTGCAAGAGACCGAGGCTATTCATAAAACCCAGTACACCTTGCCCTCTGTTGTCTAGAACACTCACTCTGGAAGATCTTGGGACTATCATCCTGAGAGGAAGTTCATATGACATGGAAAACCCACATATAAATAGATGTTTCATTCAAAATCCCTCTAGGCCAGTCAATATCACCTTTCAGACATATGAATAAGGAGAGTTCCAGATGACTTGCGCCCTGGAGCTCTCAAGTAACTGAGACCATAATTCATGTGTCACATACAGCCCACTTACCTGTGGTCTAAGTTTTATACATAGTTGTGAGCATGGTGGGCATGGTTATGGTAAATTGCCAAACAAAGGAGTTTTTACGTTAAATAGCAGCAGTAGTTGGGGCAGCCTAGGAGATTATTGTGAGGATTAAATAAAATGTGTGTAAAGCTGAGGATGTGGTGATCAGCAAAATAAATGTTCAAAATCTAGTTTTTCTGTTTATTCTCCTTTCCTCAAAATATCTAGCATAGCACACGACTTTACAAGAGATGTGCTATCTAGACTTGTGGACTTGTGGCAGAGGTGGGTAAGAAGAGGGTGAGATTCTAGAGAGAAGGCAATCTCACCTGCATGGCAGAAGGTTTTCAGTGTTACACAGTAGTGAAGTTCCTTCTGGTTATGGTCTATCACATTCTGAAATTGGGGAAAATCAGACTGTATCGTTTATTTGGTTCTTGCCTTCTCAGCCATCTTTGGAGCAAAATTACCAATGTTTGAATGGCTTGAGTGATGATTAATTCAGGAAATGAAAGACCATGCCCAGCCATTGTAGAGGGTGGAAACAAAGGCTACATGTGTTCCAACTTCCAAGGCATCTCCACAGTAAGAGAGGCTGTTTCATGTTCCCCCTTGGCTAGTCCCTACCCTCCAGCCTACCCTATAATTCAACGTCATCCTTGTCATTCTCTGTCTATCACTGTCACCATGTCTCATCTTATAAAGCCAATACTGGGAGGAATTTTGTTGTTGTTGTTTTTATGGTATCTAATATTTTTTCTGGAAAAAAAAAACTCAACCTAGAATTGGGGGGCAGGTGGACCATACTTAAGAAACAAATAAATTCATTTATTTTTTAAATACACTTTGAATTATAAGACACCTTGGATTAGAAAATCACAAAGATCTTTCTTTGGTCACAGTTTATTCAAGAGACATAGGGAGGGGCAAATGAACCTTGCTGGTTCCTACCTAAGAAAGCATCATGTCACATGGGAATGATGGGGAGGGGTGAATTTACTAGTCCCATCTTATTTAGGAGGCATTTATTTGCATAGTGTGAGCTCAACCAGTAAGCATACTGTGCTTGCATCTGATAAATAGTCAATATTCCATTTTTATTTTGGAAACTCTGCCAACTCTTAGTTCCTCTTGGACAAAGATCTTCCTGGCTCCTGTCCTTTTGTTCCTCTACTTGGGAATGTTTAATGTCTTTCTATGTTAGTTCATTTTTTACTTACTTTTCCATTATTATAACAAAATATCCTAAAGAAATACCCTATTAGAAGAACAATTTGCTTTGAGTCATGGTTTCAAAGAGTTGCTGTGTGTGCATCATGATGGTGAAGGCACACTGGAGGACTCCTGTCATGGTGATGCTGTTCCCATGACAACAGATCAAGACATAGGGAGATCTAGATTGGAACAGAATCTGGGCCATAACCTTAAAAGGCCCAACTATAATAACCTACTTCTCCACCTGGGCCATTTCTCCTCCAAGGTTCCACAGCCTCCCAAATGGGCCACTAACTGGAAAATAAATATTTAAAACATGAACCTTCAGGAGTTATTTCAGTTTGACCATAATTGCCAGTTTTCCATTACTATAGCAAAATACCTAAAATGATCAGTAAATAAGGAGGGAAGGTTAATTTGGTTCACAGGTGTGTGAGGCAGGGTTCTGAGGAGGAACTAAAGTGGTAGAGTATATATGTGGTGTAAAACAAGTGTTTATTAGATTATTTTATAGGACAGAAGATAGGTAGGTCAAAAAAAATGACTCTCTGAACATCAGAAAAGCTGAGAAGCAAGGAGATGCTCAGTCCATGGGTTAGACACTCAACAATCACAAACCTGGCCTATGGTTCAGAGCTCTCTGCACAGTCACTGCTATTGAGTCAGCATTGGGAGAGCTGAAGAGGCTAGAGTGTGGTGTCATTGAAGAATGGCCACAAGATGCACAGCTCAGGAAGAGGAGGCAAAAGCAGGGAGGCACACAACACTCTTTCCTCATGGCTGTTTAAGGTACAGCATGTGTATGGAGCCAACAGAAGGCGGGTATTATCCTTGCAGCCATCTTGAGCCATATACCCTGACAAGAGACTTGTTTACAACAGCCTACAACAGCTGAGCACACTCTGATAACATCTTGTTTTTAGATACCCGGGATTTTCCTCTGGGTGTATGAGACTTAAAGCTGTGAGACTTAAAGGCGTGACTTAGAAGTGAGACATATAAAAGGCGAGAGGCAGACAGAAGAAAGTAACTAGGAACTTGACACTTGGAACTTGGAGAGAAACTTGGAACTGGGAAAGAGACTAGCAACTTAGAACTAGGATAAGGATTTGAGACTTATTACAGCTGGAACTAGGATTAGGACTTGACATTTATTACAGCTAGAACTAGAATTAGGACTTGAGACTTGGTGCTAAGAACTAGGGACTTGGAACTAGGAACTTGGAACTAGGGACTTGAAGAGAAGAAGAGAGACTGAAGAATAAACAGGATTGAATCACACTCTGTCTGGTCTCTATTCTTCATGTCCATTCTCACTCTCTCTCTCTCTCTCTCTTGCTGAACCCCAACCCAAGAACTGGAGCAGCTTGGGGCAGTTCAGGCTCTAACAATTTAGCTTTTGGCAGTGTGGGTTCCAACATTGATAGAGCTGTTCCTGACATTTTGACCACCAAGTGTGGGGCAGAGAAGTCCATGACATTTTTGGCGTCTAACATGGAGCAGAGCAGTCCACAAGCATGGAAGGTACCATCCACTCTGAGAGAGAATCACACCCCTTAGTTACTGGATATATGTTGGTCAGTTTTCATTGCCAATTTGGCTGATTTAAAGTCATCTAACAGACACACGTTGGTGAGGGCATTTGCAAGGAGATTTAGTTGAGTAAGACCAGCATTCATTGCTTTATTTTTTCTGACTTCAAATACAGTGGGACCAGCCACCTCACATTCCTGCTGCCACACTAGGACCCCTTACCACCATGCTTTCTCTACCATAATAGTCTATACCCTCAAGCTAAAGTTCAAAGCTGAAGAGCCAGATGACTATGAACTGAAGTCTCTGAAAGCATTGCACTGGGTACTTTTCATTGCTGTCATCAAAGTGGTACTCTGATGAAAGCTTTAGGAAGAAAGGATTTTTTGCCTCAGAATTTGAGGATATAGCCCACCATGGTGCACAGTACCTCAGGATGAGACCATGTGGTAGTAGAGGCCTATTCAGCAAGCTGTACCCAGGAGGCAAAGTTGAAAAAGCAAGAAGCTTGGATTTTAGTATTAACTCCAAGGATACTCTTCCCAGTGACCCAATTTTCTTTTTCTAGGCACCATCTACAAAGGGTCCATGCCTCATCCCAATAATGCAAAAACTTCAACACACTTGTCTTTGGGAAAATAGTCAGTATTCAAGCTAATGCCAGCCTAAATCCTTTGTGGTACCTGAAGTCTGTGGTAGCAGTGACAGATCTCTATGCTCCTAAGGGTCCACAATTAAGACTTCAAAAGTTACTCATACCAACCTTCTCCCTTGCCAAGGCATGGAATTCATCTGAGCACTTTGATGCTTCCATGTTGCCGACATTCCCACAGAATAAACTTCTGCTGCTACACGGAATTCTCTCCACATCCAAGGGATGAGACCCATTTTGTTGTGGTTAAGCAAAGCATATGAAATGAACATGATGAGAAGAGAAAATGTCAGCTCCTTAGAAAGCTCCATTCCATGCTCACAACATGACAAATTAAATATGCAAATGCCTTTGCTCCTTGAACCAATCCTTTGGAGATGAGATTCCAAAAATATCTATAAATTAAAGCCAGAGGACATAGCTTCTGGTCATCTGAGTAACAATTTTACTGCTGAGAAAAGGGCAAACAGTAAATAATTTCTTTTCACTTAATACTAGAGATACAAAAAACTAAGACTTTTACATTTATCTCTAAAACACTGTCCAAAAATTGCCTTGGCTCTAGGGAAAGATTTTAAATACAACCAATAAATAACAAAATGGAAGAACACTCCAAAGACTGGTTTTTATACTTATTTTGAATTCAAGATGTATTCTCTCAGAAGAGAGGGTTAGGAAAGAAAGAATAAATGTTAAAGTCCATAGACCTTTCCCATTGGGACAAACTCTTAGAGATAATGGGACAGAAATGCTTGACAGGTCTCCCCAAGGAGAAAGCCAAAAAGTCCTTTAAGTATCTGCTGCAGAAACCTAACAGCAAATTGCTAAGATTTCTCAGCCACTGAAATTCTAGGAAAATGAAGCAAAATTTGCAAGTAGCTAATTTTAACTTTAGGTCTTATGTTGTTCTTGTTAAATGACAGGGAGTGGATTATAATGATAAGAATACTTGACTACATATAGCTATGTTTCCAGTTACACATAAATATTTAATAAATTTAATACATATTACCTGGCATCTCTGCAACTACTAATTTAAATAATTAATTAGACTGTCAAGCACAAAAGTACTATCAAAATCGGTGCAACTATATGGGGCATTTCTTTGATTTTGAACCCACAAATCCTGCAAAGCCCTGGACAGTTTGCATTGAAGAAATCTATGGCATAGAATCAACACCAATAGGCCAAACATTCTATAAACATGGAGGAAAAAAAAACTACTAGCAAAAGTGAGATGAATCATTAAGATAATAAAAAACACAGGCTGTTCACCACCAGTGAAAGCTATAAGTTATCGAGGTATATAAATTTTAGCAAACTTCCCTTGTCCTGTAGATGCACACTGTGGGACAGTGGGCTGTGAGAGGCAACTGGGTACCTGGTTGAGCACAGTCCTCAGATAATACCCTAATGGGATGGTCGGTGTTCAGCCTTGCTCCAGAGTCCTGGTTCCTTTCACTTATCCACAGCCCCTCCCAAAGAAAGGTTTGTGGGCTTAGGTCACATAGCATAGGTAGCACAGGTAAAGGGTGTGACTACAGGCCACAGAACCTCAAGAGATCTCCATATTAATGAGATAGCTAAAGGCCAGAAGGCATAGTCAATTAAGCATTCCTTCCCAGACCCTCCTCCTTGCAAAATATATTTAACCTCAGGCTCGCCCTGAGAACACAGTACAGCTTCATCCACTTTATGCCATGACAATAAACCGTTTAAAACCATGGACTACCTCTCGTACTTTGGGCCCCCTCATGAAGAGTCATAGAGAAGGCCTTCCACTAACGAGCCTCCGAATAATCTCCCGCCAGAGGACTTCTCTACATTTCAGCCTCGGAGGCCTGACAACTCAAGCAAGCTAGCAGAGCCAGCCATGACCCAGCCAAGTGAGTCGCCTCGACCAAGAGTCTCATCCACTCCACGGGGCACTGCTAGATCTTCTCCCCCTCATTCCTCTCGGCTGTGGGTCAGTCCAGTTCATATGTCCCCCTTCTCAGTCCTTCTGCAGCCTCCCAGCAGCGCCTGGGAGCCCAAGGTCTGAGACCAGTTGGTCTCCAGTCAGCCACCTCAGCCCGGAGACCCTCACCCCAGGAGCTCTGCCCCTGCGGGACCTCAGACTGAGATCTCCCCATGCCTGGAAAGAAGTTCTGCAACTTCTCACAGCCCGACATCTGCCCGGCGCCTCAATGGAGTAAACTCAGTCGAACTACCAAGCTTCTGCCCTCTGAGTCACGGTTCCAGCTGCCTGCAGCTGCAGACATGGGGGAACCACATCTCAGCCCAACAGAACCCACGCCCACGTGCAAGCTACAGCCCCGCAGCATGCCACTTTTTCCATCAAGAGGAAGAATCTAACACTTTCTCCCCTAACTCAGGGCTGTCTAAAACCTTACTTTGAAAGTAAAGGTAGTGAGAAGCCTGCCCTCCACCAGGACTTCGAAGCAACAACCTGAAGATACCTTGCAGCTCCCACTTACTGTCTTGGAAGTGGAGCTACTGTAAGGCCATGAGACCATATGAAAAACAAGAACAACATGAAGCTGCTATGACTTGAATGTAAAAATGCCCTGCACGGGCTCAAGTGTTAGATTACTTGATCTCCAGCTGACACTATTGTTTGGAGTGGGTCAGTTAGGAATGTACTGCTCTAAACAGAAACCATAACCAAGGCAAGTCTTATAAAGAACAACATTTAATTGGGGCTGGCTTACAGGTTCAGAGGTTCAGTCCAATACTACCAACGTGGGAACATAGCAGCATCCAGACAGGCATGGTGCAGGAGTTGCTGAGAACTCTACATCTTCATCTGAAGGCTGTTAGCAGAATACTGGCTTCCAGGCAGCTAGGACAAGGGTCTTAAAGCCCACATCCACAGAGACACTCCTACTCCCTGGGCCACACCTTCTAATAATGCCAACTATTTGGCTGAGCATATACAAACTATCACAGAGAGGTTGTGGAACTCTTGATAATAGGTACCTAACTGGAGGAAGTGGGTGGGTCACTATGGGGAAAACCTTGATGTTTATATCTTGGCCCCACTCTCTGTCTCATCTCTGCTTCCTAATCCACTAAATTATTAGTAAGCAACTGTCATATACTCTGATCACCACCAAGATGCCTGATGCTGTGCAGTAGAGGACTGAATCACTTCACACCATAAGCCAAAATAAATATTTCACCATTTAAGACATTACTTATCATAATAATGTAAAGATTTAAAAAAATAAAAACAAATACAGTCAACTGGTACCAAGAATTGAGGTATTTGCTGGAATGTGGAATGAGTCTGATCATGTGGTCCATAGGCCTTCTGAACTGAATTGAAGTTTGAAGCTGTGGACTGGAGAACCGGATGCTGTAAAACCTGGAAGACCAAAATGCCTGTAGGAAAATGGTAAGTAAAGTCTGTGCTCGTGACATTTTTAGAGGAGAACAAGGACTCTGTCAGGGATTACGCCAGGAGTCATCCATGTTATATTCTGGCAAAACATTCCCTTGAGTTCTGTCTGAGTCCTCAAACCTAAGGGAGACTGAATTCGGAAGTAACAGACCAGTTCCTGTGTGTGGTGGCAAAGATTTCAGGACAAGGTGCATCTGGCTGTTCTCTACTTACTTCTCACTACTTGTTAACATTTCTAGTGATAGTGGGCAGCAAGCAGGGGAGAAAAATATAAATAATGTGCAGTTTGGCACATTGTAGAAGTAACAGTGTAGACAGCCCATTTGTAATTCTTAATGATAGTAGTGCTACAGTTACAGAGCAACAACAGACTTTGCACAGAAACAATAAAAATGGTGAATTACCTAGGCTGCCCCCCCCCCCCCCCGTAGGAAGCTCTGGGGTCTGACCTTTAAAAACACTCGTGAAAGATGAGTGCCTGAAAAGATAGAAACTTCAAGAGATGTTGCTGGAAAATGACCACACTAAGGGAATGCTTTTCCAGGCACATGAAAACCAAAGAGGCTGTAGAGCAAAGGACCCATTCTACACCTTCAGCTGGCAACAAAACTTGGCTATGGTGACAGGGTAGTATTGCTTTGCAAGCATGAAAAAATGGGAAGGATCATGGAATGTTATATCAGTGTTTCAGAAGCGGCCGAGGTTAGGTAACATATACTTTAGTTGGATTCTCTGCCTGCAACTCCTAAGTAGGTCGTGTATGAAGCTTCGAAGGTGAGGTTTGTTACAGTAGAGACTGAGACTGATTTTCCTGGCATTTCTAAAGTCTGGTCATGTGATGGTTGATCTTAATAGTTGACTTGACTAAGAAATAGCTAGATTTGTAAAGCACACCCCTGGTTATATCTGTGAAGGCCTATCAAGAGATAATCAGGTCATGTGGTTCTAATTTAGTGAATGAACTGATCCCTTGTTAGATTTATATAATAGCAGCATTATTCAGAGGTGGTGAGAGTAAAAGGGACCCAGTTGAGAGAATGACATTGTAAGTCCATCATTGGAGACTTTGTCTTTCCCTGGATCTGTTCTATATTGCCTTTGTCTGGTTCCTGGCTGCCATCATAATGTCAACTGCTCTGCTCTGTCATACCCTTCCCATCATGATGGGATGAAACATCTAAAAGCATGCATCAGAATAAATCTTTCATACCATAAATTGCTTTTCTTGTATGTTTGGTCAAGGTAAAGCAAAATACTAATTAACATATGCCACATGATGAAATCCCAGAAAGTTCAACGACAAAATGAAACGAGTAGTTTCCCAAAGTCAGTCATAAGAGAATGGCAATGTTGTAGATACAGAAAAAAAGAGAAGAGAAATTAATAAGTAAGTGTCAAGGTAATCAAAAGTTATTAAGCCCATTACTAGAGACAGTGATTAAAGATCCTTAGGAAACTTTAAGAATTAAACCTCGGAGCCATACAAGCCAAGATGGAATGAGTAAATGAGCTCACACAGACACAAACATACATGCACGCACATAGATACTGATGGTTTTCCAGGGCACTGAGAAGGAAGTGGAGTGTGTTTCTTGATATTTTCCAGCTACCTAACATCTGGAGATAGAGGCACATATACTGATTGAGGTTTATATGTAAGTTCTGCAGGCTTTCTCAGTGAGCTAGACCTCACAAACTGTATCTTTGCCAAGTGTACAACTAGACAAGCAATGTCTGTATCTCACAATTGAAGAAAATTCCACAACAGAAAAGATAAGTACAAGGGTAATGTATGGGAGGTTTTACACTGAGGAAGACATGTCTCACTTCTAGGTGCCAAAACATTCTATAGGCTGTCAAGCAACAAATTAATCAATGTATCAACGTCCTCAGAAACTACTATGACAATAAAAACTGTTTCATGAGGACATAAATTTTATTTGGTAATGAGATAAAATATAATAACCACAGAAGCCTGCAATTTCAAAACATCTGATAAATGAATTACTGTTTTCATGACAGAAATCTTCAAGGTGACAAGAAAGAAACTGGGTATTAAGCAACTTTAATAAAACATTCTGCATACAGTAAGATGAAAATAACTTTAGATTAGAATTTTCCCTTTCTAGTGCTTGTCTCTAAATTGATTCCTTGATAAATCAACATATGTATTTGACACTAAAATACAGCCTTCAAGCCTTCAAACATTAACCCACTAGGTTATTCATAATTTTTAGATATTGTCACAGTTATGTTATCAAAAGCATATGATTAGCTTCTAATGATTCTATACAGTTTTCCATAGTTCATTCTGGGGGATCCATAGAACCCATAGCCAGCCCTACCACTCCCCTTCCACTGTGCGCCCCTCTTCTGGCCTGAGGCCTGGACAGGACCTCTGCCCGGCCAGCTTGTGAGTGCACCCCGGATTCCGCCAGACACATTCTGGGGGATCCATAGAACCCATAGCCAGCCCTAGCACTCCCCTTTTGCCGCGCGCCCCTCTTTCAGTCTGAGGCTTGGGCTGGTCCTCTGCCCAGCCAGCTTGTGAGTGCACCCCGGATTCCACCAGACACATTCTGAGGATCCATAGAACCCATAGCCAGAGCTAGCACTCCTCTTCCAACGCTCGCCCCTCTTCCGGTCTGAGGCCTGTTGGTGAGTGCACCCTGGTTACCACTGCCAGACACATTCTGGGGTCTCCACAGATCCCACAAACAGCTTTAGGTAGGAAAACCCACATACTACCCTGAGCTCATAGCTGGGTGCCCTGAGTGCTCAGAATCCAGCAGATACCCCCCCCCGCCCCTGCCAGCTAGCACCCCCCTTCTGCCCATCTCCCGGGTCTGAGGCCTAGACCAGACCTCTGCCAGGTCTGCAGTTGTGTGGACCCTGGATTCTGCCTGAGACATACAGGAAGGTCCACTCAACCCAGAGCCACAGAGGAACAACTGAACTCAGAGTGTCAGACAACATATCCTCAGATATCCAAGAGGAGACACAGCACCCAGAACAGCAGACAACTAGCTGGACTGCTACCTTGGAGGCACCATATCCTGAGGCATCCTAGAGATACCACCGTAATCAGTGCAGCTGGAAAAAATCACAGAGACATCTGGACCCCTAGAAGACCAAACACAAGCGAGACAACTGGAAAGGCAGGCTTCAATCAGAGACAGAAGTACAGGTAGCACTAGATTTAACCAGATGGCAAAAGGCAGGTGCAAGAACATAAGCAATAGAAACCAAAGTTACATGGCATCATCAGAACCCAGTTCCCCCATCATAGCAAGCCCTGAACACCCCATCACACAAGAAAAGCAGGATTCAGAATTAAAATCACTTCTCATGATGATGATAGAGGACTTTAAGAAAGACATAAATAACACTCTCAAAGAACAGATAGAAACCCTTAAAGAGGAAACACAAAAATCCCTTAAGGAATTGCAAGAAAATGCAACCAAACAGGAGAAGGAATTAAACAAAACCATGCAGGATCTAAAAACGGAAGTAGAAACAATAAAGAAATCACAAAGGGAGAATACCCTGGAGATAGAAAACTTAAAAAAACGATCAGGAGTCATAGATACAAGTATTACCAACAGAATACAGGAGATGGAAGAGAGAATCTCATGTGCAGAAGATACTATGGAAAACATTGACACAACTGTCAAAGAAAATGCAAAATACAAAAAGCTACTAACCCAAAATATACAAGAAATCCAAGACACAATGAGAAGGCCAAACCTAAGGATAATAGGAATAGATGAGGGGGAAGACTCGCAACTTAAAGGACCAGTAAATATCCTCAAAAAAATTATAGAGGAAAACTTCCCTAACCTAAAGAAAGAGATGTCCATAAATATACAAGAAGCCTACAGAACTCCAAATAGTTTAGACCAGAAAAGAAATACTTCCCGCCACATAATAGTCAAAACAATAAATGTACAAAACAAAGAAAAAATACTAAAAGCAGTAAGGGAAAAAGGCAAAGTAACATATAAAGGCAGACCTATAAGAATTACACCAGACTTCTCACCAGAGACCATAAAAGCCAGAAGATCCTGGACCGATATCATACAGACCATAAAAGAACATAAATGTCAGCCCAGACTACTATACCCAGCAAAACTGTCAATCATTATTGATGGAGAAACCAAAATATTCCATGACAAATCCAAATTTACACAGTATCTCAACACAAACCCAGCACTTCAAAGGATAATTGGTGGAAAACTCCATCACAAGGAGGGAAACTACAACCTAGAAAAAGCAGGAAAGTAATCTTCCAAAAACCGTAAAAGAAGGTAGCTACACAAACATATCTCCACTGACAATAACAAAAATAACAGGAAACAACACTCATTTTTCCTTAATATCTCTTAATATCAATGGACAAAATTCTCCAGTAAAAAGACATAGACTATCAGACTAGATACGTAAACAGGACCCAACATTTTGTTGCATTCAGGAAACGCACCTCTGTGGAAAGGACAGACACTACCTCAGAGTAAAAGATTGGAAAACAATCTTCCAAGCAAATGGTCCCAAGAAACAAGCTGGAGTAGCAATTCTAATATCAAATAAAATCATTTTTCAACCAGAAATAATCAAAAAAGATAAAGAAGGACACTTCATATTCATCAAAGGAAAATTGTACCAAGAGGAACTCGCAATTCTGAACATCTATGCCCCAAATGTAAGGGCACCCACATACATAAAAGAAACTTTACTAAAGCTTAAAGCATACATTGCACCCTACACAATAATAGTGGGAGATTTCAACACCCCACTCTCAGCTATGGACAGATCATGGAAACAGAAACTAAATCGAGACACAATGAAACTAACAGAAGTTATGAACCAATTGGACCTAACTGACATCTATAGAACATTTCATCCTAAAAAAAAAGAATATACCTTCTTCTCAGCACCTCATGGTACCTTCTCCAAAATAGACCATATAATTGGTCACAAAACAGGCCTCAACAGGTACAAAAAGATTGAAATAATCCCTAGTACCTTATCAGACCACCATGGATTAAGACTTCTCTTTGACATAGACAAAAACAACAGAAATCCCACATACACTTGGCAACTGAACAATGCTCTACTCAATGATAACTTGGTCAAGGAAGAAATTAAGAAAGAAATTAAAGACTTTTTAGATTTAAATGAAAATGAGGACACATCATATCAAAACATGTGGGACTCATTGAAAGCAGTACTAAGAGGGAAAATCATAGCTCTAAGTGCTCACAAAAAGAAAGTGGAAAGATCATACGTTAACAACTTGACAGCAAACCTGAAAGCATTAGAACAAAAAGAAGCTAGTATACCCAAGAGGAGTAGACGGCAGGAAATAATCAAACTCAGGGCTGAAATCAACCAAGTCAAAACAGAAAGAACTATACAAAATATCAACAAAACCAGGAGCTGGTTCTTTGAGAAAATCAACAAGATAGACAAACCTTTAGCCAGACTAACCAAAGGGCGCAGAGACAGCATTCAAATTAATAAAATCAGAACTGAAAAGGGAGACATAACAACAGAAACAGAGGAAATTAAAAAAATTATCAGATCCTACTACAAAGGCCTATACTCAACAAAATTGGAAAATCTGGAGGAAATGGACAATTTTCTAGATAGATACCAGGTATCAAAGTTAAACGAGGAGCAGATAAACCACCTAAACAGTCCCAAAACACCTAAAGAAATAGACACAGTCATTAAAAATCTTCCCACCAAAAAATGTCCGGGGCCAGATGGTTTCAGTGCAGAATTCTTTCAAACCTTCAAGGAAGACCTAATACCAATCCTCTTCAAGCTATTCCATCGAATAGAAACAGAAGGAACACTACCCAATTCATTCTATGAAGCTACCATTACACTCATACCTAAACCACAGAAAGACCCAACAAAGAAAGAGAACTACAGACCAATCTCTCTTATGAATATTGATGCAAAAATACTCAATAAAATTCTCTCAAACCGAATCCAACAACACATCAAAACAATTATCCATCAAGATCAAGTAGGCTTTATCCCAGGAATGCAGGGATGGTTCAATATTCAGAAATCCATCAATGTAATCCACTACATAAATAAACTCAAAGAAAAAAACCACATGGTCATCTCACTAGACGCTGAGAAAACATTTGACAAAATACAACATCCCTTCATGTTAAAAGTCTTGGAAAGATCAGGAATTCAAGGCCCATATCTAAACATAGTAAAAGCAATATACAGCAAACCAGTAGCCAACAACAAACTAAATGGAGAGAAACTTGAAGCAATCCCACTAAGATGAGGGACTAGGCAAGGCTGCCCACTCTCACCTTACCTATTCAATATAGTACTGGAAGTTTTAGCTACAGCAATTAGACAACAAAAGGAAGTCAAAGGGATACAGATAGGAAAGGAAGAAGTTAAAATTTCACTATTTGCAGAAGATATGATAGTATACTTAAGTGAACCTAAAACTTCCACCAGAGAACTCCTAAACCTGATAAACAACATTAGCAATGTGGCTGGATATAAAATCAACTCAAACAAATCAGTAGCCTTCCTCTATTCAAAGGATAAACAGGCAGAGAAAGAAATCAGGGAAATGACACCCTTCACAATAGCTACAAATAAAATAAATTATCTTGGAGTGAATCTAACCAAGCAAGTGAAAGATCTGTATGACAAGAACTTCAAGTCTCTGAAGAAAGAAATTGAAGAAGATCTCAGAAGATGGAAAGATCTCCCATGGTCCTGGATTGGCAGGATTAACTTAGTAAAAATGGCTATCCTGCCAAAAGCAATCTACAGATTCCATGCAATACCCATCAAAATTCCAAATCAATTCTTCATAGAGATAGAAAGAGCAATTTACAAATTCATTTGGAATAACAAAAAACCTAGGATAGCGAGAACTATTCTCAACAATAAAGGAACCTCTGGGGGAATCACCATTCCAGACCTCAAACTGTACTACAGAGCAGTAGTTATAAAAACTGCATGGTATTGGTACAGAGACAGACAGGATGATCAATGGAATAGAATTGAAGACCCAGAAATGAACCCGAACACCTATGGTCACTTGATCTTTGACAAGGGAGCTAAATCCATCCAGTGGAAAAAGGACAGTATTTTCAACAAGTGGTGCTGGCTCAACTGGAGGTCAACATGTAGAAGAATGCAAATTAATCCATTCTTATCCCCTTGCACAAAGCTCAACTCCAAGTGGATAAAGGACCTTCACATAAAGCCAGATACACTGAAACTATTAGAAGAGAAGTTGGGGAAGACCCTCGAATACCTAGGCACAGGGGAAAAGTTCCTGAACAGAACACCAATGGCTTATGCTCTAAGATCAAGAATCAACAAATGGGACCTCATCAAATTGCAAAGCTTCTGTAAGGGAAAGGACACTGTCAACATGACAAAACGGCAACCAACAGATTGGGAAAAGATCATTACCAATCCTACATCCGATAGGGGGCGAATATCGAATATTTACAAAGAACTCAAGAAATTAGACGCCAAACAACAAAATAACCCCATTAAAAAATGGGGTACAGAGCTAAACAAAGAATTCTCAACTGAGGAAACTCGAATGGCCGAGAAGCACCTTAAGAAATGCTCAACATCCTTAGTCATCAGGGAAGTGCAAATCAAAACAACACTGAGATACCACCTCACACCAGTCAGAATGGCTAAGATCAAAAACTCAGGTGATAGTAGATGCTGGCGAGGATGTGAAGAAAGAGGAACACTCCTGCATTGTTGGTGGGGTTGCAAACTGGTACAACCACTTTGGAAGTCAGTCTGGCGGTTCCTCAGAAAATTGGATATAGCACTACCTGAGGACCCAGCTATACCACTCCTGGGCATATACCCAGAAAATGCCCCAACAAATAACAAAGACATATGCTCCACTATGTTCATAGCAGCCTTATGTATAATAGCCAGAAGCTGGAAAGAACCCAGATGCCCTTCAACAGAGGAATGGATACAAAAAATGTGGTACATTTACACAATGGAATATTACTCAGCTATTAAAAATAATGAATTTGGAAAATTCTTAGGTAAATGAATGGAACTAGAAAATATCATCCTGAGTGAGGTAACCCAATCACAAAAGAACACACATGGTATTTACTCACTGATAAGCGGAGATTAGCCCAAAAATCTGAAACAACAAAGATTC
This sequence comes from Arvicanthis niloticus, assembly GCF_011762505.2. Taxonomy (NCBI): domain Eukaryota; kingdom Metazoa; phylum Chordata; class Mammalia; order Rodentia; family Muridae; genus Arvicanthis; species Arvicanthis niloticus. The sequence continues at coordinate 52,739 of NW_023045976.1, read as the reverse complement.
AACTACCAGACGACATGAAGCTCATGAAGAAGAAGGAACAAGTGAGGATGCCTACTTCTTAAAAGGAGTAACTAAATACCCAAGAGAGCAAATATGGAGACAAAGTGTGGGACAGAATCTGAAGGGGGGGTTGTAGAGAAACCATTCCATCTGGGTATTCATTCCATGGGCAGTCACCAAAAATAGACACTGATAGGGATGTCAGGATGGGAAAGCTGACAGCAGCCTGATAAGGCTGTCTCCTTAGAGGTCCCCCAGAGTCGGACATACCCAGAGACAGATACCCACAGCTATCCATTAATCTGATCAAAGGTTCCCAATGGAGGAGTTAGAGAGTAAATTGAAGGAACCGTGAACCATAAGGGCTGGTGGACCCGTGAGGAGAGCAACAATACCAACCAGCCAGAGCTCCCCAGGGTCTAAACCACCAGCCTAGGAGCACATAGGGAGAGACACATGACTCCAGCTGTATATGTAGGGGAGGATGGCCTTGTTGGGCATAGGTGGGAGACAAGATCATTGGTACCCTGAAGGCTGAGCACTGAGGGGGGGGAACCTTTGGGTGGGGAGGGGGTTGGGGGTAGGTGGGTAAACACCTTCATAGAGGCAGGAGGAGGGGGGATGGGATAAGGGGTTCCTGGGTGGTGGGGGAAATATGGTAAGGGGATAAAATTTGAAATGTAAATATTATATCCAATAAAAGAGGGGAAAAAATAGAAAAGCGGTTAGAACCAACATTCTTAATAAAATGTCAGCCCTCTTTAAAAAAAAAACTATCTTGATACTAAAATTTGTTTTGAGAATTGTATATTGCAGAATGATCAGCCTTGGTGTGTCTACTCAACAAGCAAGCTGGGCAGACCTGCTCAAACCTCTGAGGTCCGGGAATTCCATCTGGAGGCAGCGAAGACACAGCATCAGAGGATTGTCAATTTGCTCTCCCCCCCCCCACTCGTCTTCTAATAGCTCAATGCCCATAATCAGCTTGAAGAAGCTAATGATGAGTCAGCGACCCTATTCCCTGGGCATGGGGACTAAGGTGGTAAATGTTGGGCTGTATCTCTAGGGAAAAGTAGTGGTTTTGTCGGAATAGAGAGGATTAGCTAGGGTTTATTGCATAGCCATAACCTATTAGTAGAAATCTGTATAATTAATATCAAGATGAAGATATAAATTCTTTTTTTTTTCGTTTTATTTTATTTACATTTAAGATGCCATCCCCTTTTTCCATTTCCCCTCCCTAGAAAACCCCTGTCCCATGCCCCCCTTTCCTTTTTGCTTTTATACAATTTTTTTAAAATGTTAATCAAAGGATTTATAAGTTTGGTAATGCTCAATCAGAAGGGTAATCTAATACCCAACCTAGATATAAAGACTATCTTTGACTGGTGGAGACATGTGAACATCTGCCTCCATGCCCCCTCTCTCTTTCTCTCTCTCATCACCTAGCTTCTCCTCTACTTCATCTTCTCTCCTTACTCCATCTCTTCCTCTCAGTACTCCTTCCCACTTAGCTCCTCCTACATATCACTCTTCCTGTTAAAGTAAAACTTTTCTCTCAAAATACAGTTAGAGCATACTTATTCCTAATTGTACCAGTGAGGTATAAGATAGTTCTAATACCCAGTCCATCATTTTGTTGACTAACCAGAACCTCTGTCATCTCTTCTAACTAAAACACTTACTTTTGATTTTTTTTTTTTTTTTTTTTTGGCTTTATAATGAATGTCAGCTGAAAACTATCTACTCAGATCTTTTCTCTCAAAGTAAATAGCCAGGATTGGCTATGAGACTATGGGTCTTCAACCCCGTCAGAAATCCAGAATGACTGAGTTAACTGAAGTTATAGGAAGCACTAAACATAGCTTCTAAAACTTAGCCAATTTATAGAGACCTCTGAACACCTGAGAAGCCCCTATACTACCGAATGTTCGAGCATCAAATCTTCAGCCTTCTGGCCCAGAGTCATCTGACAGACCTTAGTGATGCAGGATTATTAAGGGCTGATTACTCTGTCTGGGCAGATATAATCAGTCGACTATTCTGCATGTGTGTCCTCTTCAGGACAGTAGTTAGTCTGTAGATGGAAAGAGGCAATTCTTGCCTAGTGGCTGTCACCACACAACTGGCATAACTCCAAGGATGCTCAATTTCTTCTTAGAATCCACAACAGGAAGCTGTCAGGAGCAGACAGGTCTCTAATCAGGATGGACATTTATATAAATTTTTGTAGCATCAATTCTATGGACTTCTGACGTTTTGAAAACCGACTATCCATGTAAGGTCACCTGGACTGTTGTCTGTTCACTCCTCTTGGCTATTTCTAAATAAAATATGGTTAACCTCCTAACAATTAACTCAAAGCCATAAATTTGCTATAGTCCCTTAACTCATAGGTTAACCGTCCCAAATCAGTTAAAAAAAGTTAAGGAAGGACTGGGTCTAGGCCTTGTATTCCTAAATGTGTTATACAATCACATTGCCCATGAGAGTATCAATATTCATCTTACTTTTATATTAATGAGGAGCTCGTACCAATGAAAACCTTAAATTTGAAATCAAAGTAAATTTTGTACCATTTAAGAAATTATAACTTCATCTTGATAATAATTATACAGATTTCTACCAATAGGTTATGGCTGTGCAATAAGTCCTAACTAATCCTCCCTGTTCCAACAAAACCACTACTTTTCCCTAGAAAGACAGACCATTATTAACCACATTAGTCCCCAAGCCCAGGGAGTAGGGCGCTGACTCTTCTGTAACTTCTTCAGGCTGATTACGGGCGTTGAGATATTAGAAGAGGGGTGGGGGGAAGAGTAAGTTGATAATCCTCTGATGCTGTGTCTTCACTGAATCCAGATGGAATTCCAGGACATCGGAGGTTTGGGCAGGTCTGCTCTGTATACTTGATGAGTAGATACACCAAGGCTGTGTATTCTGCAATATACAATTCTCAGAACAAGTTTTAGTATCAGGGAAAAAAAGAAAAAAAAATTCCCCCCCCCGGGGCTGACTTTTTTTTAAAGATGTTGGTTCTAACAACTTTTCTCCCCCCCCCTTTTTAAAATTGGTTGCAATATTTACATTTCAGGTTTTATCCCCTAACCCCACTTCCTCCCACCACCCAGAAACCCCCATCCCATCCCCCTCCTCATGTTTCTATGAGGCAGTGACCGTACCTACCCCCCCAACTATCCCCTCCCCACCCTCACATTCCCCCTCACTCTGTGTTTATTTTTTTTAAATGGGACCAAGAAACTCCTCTTCCACCTATTCCCGACAAGGCCATCCTCCCCTACATATACCTCTGGAGTCTTGGGAACCTCCCTATGTGTTCCCTGTAGTTTAGACCCTGGGGGGCTCTGGTTTTTGGTATTGTTGCTTTCCTCCTGGGGTCTCGAACCCTTTCCGCTCCTTCAGTCCTCTCTCTAAGTTCTCTATTGGGAAACCCCTGATCATATCAGTGGTTAACTGTGAGCATTGTCCTCTGAGTGTGTTAGTCTTTGGCAGACCTCTAAGGAGACAGCTATATCATGTTCCTCAGATTATGCACTTCCAGCCGTCCACAACAGTGTTTAGCTTAGGTGGCTGTACATGGGATGAATACCCAGGTGGAGTGGTCTCCTGATAGCCCCTCCTTCAGTTTCTGTCCCATGTTTTGTTTCCGTATTTGCTCCCTTGAGCATTTTTGTTCTCATTCTAAGTAGTACTGAGGCATCCCCTCTTGGTCTTCCTTCTTCATGAGATTCATGTGGTCTGCTGGTTGGGTCTTCGCTAATCCTAGCTTTGGGGCTAACATCTGCTTAACAGTGAGTAAATACCCTGTGTGTTCTTTTGGGATTGGGTTAACTCACTCAAGATGATAATTTCTAGATCCATCCATTTACCTAAAAATTTCTCGAATTCATTATTTTTAATAGCTGAGTAATATTCCATTGTGTAGATGTACCACATTTTTTGTATCCATTCCTCTGTTGAGGGACATCTTGGTTCTTTCCAGCTTCTGGCTATTATAAATAAGGCTGCTATGAACATAGTGGAACATGTGTCTTTATTACATGTTGGAGCATCTTCTGGGTATATGCCCAGGAGTGCTATAGCTGGATCCTCAGGTAATGCTATGTCCAGCTTTCTGAGGAACCGCCAGACTGATTTCCCAGAGTGGTTGTACCAGCTTGCAATCCCACCAACAATGCAGGAGTGTTCCTCTTTCTCCGCATCCTCGACAGCATCTACTATCACCTGAGTTTTTGATCTTATCCATTCTGATTGGCGTGAGGTGGTATCTCAGGGTTGTTTTGATTTGCATTTCCCTGATGACTAAGGATGTGGAGCATTTCTTAAGGTGTTTCTCAGCCATTCGAGTTTCCTCTGTTGAGAATTCTTTGTTTAGATCTGTACCCCATTTTTTAATAGGGTTATATGGTTGTCTGGAGTATAATTTCTTGAGTTCTTTGTATATCTTGGATATTAGCCCTCTATCGGATGTAGGATTGGTTAGGATCTTTTCCCAATCTGTTGGTTGCCGATTTGTCTTATTGACAATGTCCTTTGCCCTACAGAAGCTTTGCAATTTGATGAGGTCCCATTTGTCAATTCTTGATCTTAGAGCATAAGCCATTGGTGTTCTGTTCAGGAACTTTTCCCCTGTGCCTAGGTATTCAAGGGTCTTTCCCACCTTCTCTTCTATTAGTTTCAGTGTATCTGGTTTTAAGTGAAGGTCTTTTATCCACTTGGATTTGAGCTTTGTACAAGGAGATATGAATGGATCGATTTGTATCCTTTTACATGTTGACCTCCAGATGAACCAACACCATTTGCTGAAAATGCTGTCCGTTTTCCACTGGATGGTTTTAGCTCCTTTGTCAAAAATCAAGTGACCATAGGTATGTGGGCTCATTTCTGGATCCTCAGTTCTATTCCATTGATCTTCATGTCTGTCTCTGTACCAATACCATGCAGTTTTTATTACTATTGCCCTGTAGTATAGTTTGAGGTCAGGGATGGTGATTCCCACAGAAGTTCTTTTGTTGTTGAGAATAGTTCTCGCTATCCTGGGTTTTTTGTTGTTCCAAATAAATTTGCAAATTGCTCTTTCTATCTCTATGAAGAATTGATTTGGAATTTTGATGGGGATTGCATTGAATCTATAGATTGCTTTTGGCAAGATGGCCATTTTTACTATATTAATCCTGCCAATCCAGGAGCATGGGAGGTCTTTCCATCTTCTGAGATCTTCTTCAATTTCTTTCTTCAGAGACTTGAAGTTCTTGTCATACAGATCTTTCACTTGCTTAGTTAGATTCACTCCAAGATAATTTATTTTATTTGTAGCTATTGTGAAGGGTGTCATTTCCCTAATTTCTTTCTCAGCCTGTTTATCTTTTGAGTATAGGAAGGCTACTGATTTGTTTGAGTTGATTTTATATCCAGCCACTTTACTGAAGTTGTTTATCAGGTTTGGGAGTTCTCTGGTGGAAGTTTTAGGGTCGCTTAAGTATACTATCATATCTGCAAATAGTGAAATTTTGACTTCTTCCTTTCCTATTTGTATCCCTTTGACTTCCTTTTGTTGTCTAATTGCTCTAGCTAGGACTTCCAGTACTCTATTGAATAGGTAGGGTGAGAGTGGGCAGCCTTGTCTGGTCCCTGATCTTAGTAGGATTGCTTCAAGTTTCTCTCCATTTAGTTTAATGTTGGCTACTGGCTTGCTGTATATTGCTTTTACTATGTTTAGGTATGGACCTTGAATTCCTAATCTTTCCAAGACTTTTAACATGAAGGGATGTTGTATTTTGTCAAATGCTTTCTCAGCATCTAGTGAGATGATCATGTGGTTTTTTTCTTTGAGTTTATTTATGTGGTGGATTACATTGATGGATTTCTGAATATTGAAACCATCCCTGCATTCCTGGGATAAAGCCTACTTGATCATGATGGATGATTGCTTTGATGTGTTGTTGGATTCGGTTTGAGAGAATTTTATTGAGTATTTTTGCATCGATATTCATAAGAGAGATTGGTCTGTAGTTCTCCTTCTTTGTTGGGTCTTTGTGAGGTTTAGGTATGAGCCTAATTGTAGCTTCATAGAACGAATTGGGTATTTTTCCTTCTGTTTCTATTCTGTGGAATAGTTTGAAGAGAATTGGTATTAGTTCTTCCTGGAAGGTCTGGTAGAATTCTGCACTAAAACCATCTGGTCCCGGACTTTTTTTGGTGGGGAGGTTTTTAATGACTGCTTCTATTTCTTTAGGGGTTATGCGACTGTTTAGATGATTTACCTGCTCCTCGTTTAACTTTGGTACCTGGTATCTATCTAGAAAATTGTCCATTTCATCCAGATTTTCCAATTTTGTTGAGTATAGGCCTTTGTAGTATGATCTGATGATATTTTTAATTTCCTCTGTTTCTGTTGTTATGTCTCCCTTTTCAGTCCTGATTTTATTAATTTGAATACTGTCTCTGCGCCCTTTGGTTAGTCTGGCTAAGGGTTTGTCTATCTTGTTGATTTTCTCAAAGAACCAGCTCCTGGTTTTGTTGATATTTTGTATAGTTCTTTTTGTTTAAGCTTGGTTGATTTCAGCCCTGAGTTTGATTATTTCCTGCCGTCTACTCCTCTTGGGTATATTAGCTTCTTTTTGTTCTAACTCTTTCAGGTGTGCTGTCAAGTTGTTAATGTATGCTCTTTCCAATTTCTTTTTGTGAGCACTTAGAGCTATGATTTTCCCTCTTAGTACTGCATTCAGTGAGTCCCACAAGTTTTGATATGATGTGTCCTCATTTTCATTTAAATCTAAGAAGTCTTTTATTTCTTTCTTTATTTCTTCCTTGACCAAGTTATCATTGAGTAGAGCATTGTTCAGTTTCCAAGTATATGTGGGCTTTCTGTTGTTTTTGTCCATGTCAAAGATGAGTCTTAGTCCATGGTGGTCTGATAAAGTACAAGGGATTATTTCAATCTTTTTGTATCTGTTGAGGCCTGTTTTGTGACCAATTATATGGTCTATTTTCGAGAAGGTACCATGGGGTGCTGAGAAGAAAGTATATTCTTTTGTTTTAGGATGGAATGTTCTATAGATGTCAGTTAAGTCCAATTGGTTCATAACTTCTGTTAGTTTCATTGTGTCTCGATTTAGTTTCTGTTTCCATGATCTGTCCATAGCTGAGAGTGGGGTGTTGAAATCTCCCACTATTATTGTGTAGGGTGCAATGTATTCTTTAAGCTTTAGTAAAGTTTCTTTTATGTATGTGGGTGCCCTTGCATTTGGGGCATAGATGTTCAGAATTGCTACTTCCTCTTGGTACATTTTTCCATTGATGAATATGAAGTGTCCTTCTTTATATTTTTGATTACTTCTGGTTGAAAAATGATTTTATTTGATATTAGAATTGCTACTCCAGCTTGTTTCTTGGGACCATTTTGTTGGAAGATTGTTTTCCAACCTTTTACTCTGAGGTAGTGCCTGTCTTTTTCACAAAGGTGAGTTTCCTGAATGCAACAAAATGTTGGGTCCTGCTTACGTATCCAGTGTGATAGTCTATGTCTTTTTATTGGAGAATTGAGTCCATTGATATTAAGAGATATTAAGGAAAAATGAGTGTTGTTTCCTGTTATTTTTGTTATTGGCCGTGGAGATATGTTTGTGTAGCTACCTTCTTTTTAAGGCTTTTGGAAGATTACCTTCTTGTTTTTTCTAGGTTGTAGTTTCCCTCCTTGTGTTGGATTTTTCCACCAATTATTCTTTGAAGTCCTGGATTTGTGTTGAGATACTGTGTGAATTTGGATTTGTCATGGAATATTTTGGTTTCTCCATCAATAATGATTGACAGTTTTGCTGGGTATAGTAGTCTGGGCTGGCATTTGTGTTCTCTTAGGGTCTTTATGATATCGGTCCAGGATCTTCTGGCTTTTATGGTCTCTGGTGAGAAGTCTGGTGTAATTCTTATAGGTCCGCCTTCATATGTTACTTTGCCTTTTTCCCTTACTGCTTTTAGCATTTTTTCTTTGTTTTGTACATTTGATGTTTTGACTATTATGTGGCGGGAAGTATTTCTTTTCTGGTCTAAACTATTTGGAGTTCTGTAGGCTTCTTGTATATTTATGGACATCTCTTTCTTTAGGTTAGGGAAGTTTTCCTCTATAATTTTTTTGAGGATATTTACTGGTCCTTTAAGTTGGGAGTCTTCCCCCTCATCTATACCTATTATCCTTAGGTTTGGCCTTCTCATTGTGTCTTGGATTTCTTGTATATTTTGGGTTAGTAGCTTTTTGTATTTTGCATTTTCTTTGACAGTTGTGTCAATGTTTTCCATGGTATCTTCTGCACATGAGATTCTCTCTTCCATCTCTTGTATTTTGTTGGTGACACTTGTGTCTATGACTCCTGATGTTTTCTTTAGGTTTTCTATCTCCATGGTATTGTCCCTTTGTGATTTCTTTATTGTTTCTACTTCCATTTTTAGATCCTATATGGTTTTGTTTAATTCCTTCTCCCGTTTGGTTGCATTTTCTTGCAATTCCTTAAGGGATTTTTGTGTTTCCTCTTTAAGGGTTTCTATCTGTCTACTCGTGCTCTCCTTAATTTCTTTGAGAGTGTTATTTATGTCTTTCTTAAAGTCCTCTATCATACTCATGAGAAGTGATTTTAATTCTGAATCCTGCTTTTCTGGTGTGATGGGGTGTTCAGGGCTTGCTCTGATGGGGGAGCTGGGTTCTGATGATGCCATGTAACTTTGGTTTCTGTTGCTTATGTTCTTGTGCTTGCCTTTTGCCATCTGGTTAACTCTAGTGCTGCCTGTACTTGCTGTCTCTGACTGAAGCCTGCCTTTCCAGTTATCTAGCTTGTGTCTGATCTTCTAGGGGTCCAGATGTCTCTGTGATCTTTTCCAGCTGAGCTGATTACAGTGGTATCTCTAGGATGCCTCAGGATATGGTGTCTCCAAGGTAGTAGTCCAGCTAGGTGTCTGCTGTTCTGGGTGCAGTGTCTCTTCTAGAATATCTCAGGATATGTTGTCTGACGCTCTGAGTTCAGTTGTTCCTCTGTGGCTCTGGGTTGAGTGGACCTTCCAGTATGTCTCAGGTGGAATCCAGGGTCCACCCAACAGCAGACCTGGCAGAGGTCTGGTCCAGGCCTCAGATCCAAGAACTAGTTTCTAAGATACTGCCCGAGTTAGAGCGCCTGGGACCCCTGCTTCCTCTGGGTTCTTGAAGGTTGGGGGGCAGAGCTGCCACCCCAGATCTGCTCAGTGCCCTGGCCCAGACCGGAAGGAACCCGAAGATATAAATTCTTAAATGGCACCAATTTACTTTGTTTACAAATTTTAAGGTTTTCATTGGCATGAGCTTCTTAGTGATATAAGAGTGCGACGAATATTGTTACTCTCATAGGCATTGTACCAGTATAACACATTTAGGAATACAAAGCTTAGACCCAGTCCTTCTCTAACTTTTTTAACTGATTTGAAATGGTCAGCCTGTGAGTTAAGGGACTATAGCAAATTCATGACTTGGAGTTTATTATAAGGGTGTTCGCTATGTTTTATTTAGAAATAGCTGAGTGGAGTTAACAGGCAACAGTCCAGATTACCTTACATGGATAGCTGGTTTTCAAAACATCAGAAATCCTTAGAATTGACCTGATAAACATTTCAGTATTAATGTTCATTTTCATTAGAGACCTGTCTGCTCCGGACAGCTTCCTATATTGAATTCTAAGAAGAAATTGAGCATCCTTGAAGTTACTCCAGTTGTGGTGAGACAGCCACTAAGCAAGAATTGCCACTTCCCTTCTACAGACAAATTACTGTCCAGAAAAGGACACACTTGCAGAATAGTCGACTGATTATATCTGCCTAGACAGAGTAATCAGCCCTTAATAATTCTGCAGCACTAAGGTCTGTCAGATGATCCTGGGCCAGAAGGCAGAAGAACAGAAGCTCCAACGTTTTGAAGTAGAGCGAGTGTCCAGGTGTTCAGAGGTCTCTATAAATTGGCTAAGTTTTAGAAACTATGATTTGTGCTTCCCACAATTATAGTTAACTCAGTCATTCTGGATTTCTGATGGAGTTGAAAACATAGAGCTATTGACCTTAAGAGAAAAGATTTGAGTGGATGGTCGGCAGCTGACATTCATCCTAAAACCAGGTTCAGAACTAAATGTTTTAGTTAGAATAGATGACAGAGGAGCTTGTTGGTCAACAAAAGGATGGACTGGGTATTAGGACTATCCTGTACCTCACTGGTACAAATTGGCATAATTATGCTCTAATTGTATTTTGAGAGAAAAGTTTCATTTTAACAGGAAGGGTGATGTGTAGGAGGAACTAAGGTAGGAGGAGTACTGAGAGGAAGAAAAGGAATAAGAAGAGGAGAAGAAGAAGGAGAGGAGAAGCTAGGTGATGAAAGAGAGAAAGAGGGGGGAGACAGGGAGCCAGATGTTCAAGTATCTCCACCAGTCAAAGATAGTTGTTATATCTAGGTTGGTCAGTGGGTTACACCTCTGATTGAACAATTCCAAACTTATAAATCCTATGATTAACATTATTTTTAAAAAATGTATAAACGCAAAAAGGAAAAGGGGGCATGGGCTAGGGGTTTCCTAAGGGGGGTGGGGGAATGGGGAAAGGAGAAGCCATCTGAAGTGTAAATAAAATATCTAATAAAAAAAAACTTCTGGAAAATAAAAAAAAAATTCCATAGTTGTATTCTCCCTGCTATATTTGTTCACTAATTAATACATTTATTAGATATATAATGCTACCTTAGAGAAAAAATTCAAGTCTGTGATATAATTAGATGAAAACAAAGTAATGACCACTTGTTCTGCATATTTTTATTCTTTCAATCTTTCTGTGTTTAAAATATAACTACTCTAATAAAAACATCCCTAAGAAGCAAAATAGAGCCAGCATCCAGCTGTGATAAGAAGACTTGAGACTGAGGCATATCAAACATAATTACAAATAAGATAACCATTTTTGTGATACTCTGTAGTCAGAAAAAATGATAGGAAAAACAATAAAACAACTTTTATACAAGGAAAACTATTGAAGAGAATTGGTTAAAATTAATTGATAAGTTGATTTTATCATGCCAATTGATAAATTGCATTTTACGGCCTTTTACAGCCTATAATCAGATGTGGTTGTGATAATATACTCAGAAATGCATTTCATAGATGAAAACACCAAATGGGAAACAACAAAAACAGGAGGAGACTAACAACAAAGACTAACTTCAAAACAACACAAGAATTTTCGAGGCCTTGATAACCACAGGAATGCCTTCTCCATTCTGGAGCATCAGATTGCCATATTCCCAAGCATTCAGAATCAATGACATCCATTTTTAAAATAACAGAGAAACCAGAATAATGTGAACAAAAACTTCTTTAATCTGCTAATGCTAATTTCAGCAATTCTTTAGCTAGGAATACCTAAGTACAAATGGTACAAATTTCTTATTAAATAATTTTAATTAGTAATAAAATGCTTCTTCTGTGGTATTAAAAAGAAAAGATAATGTGAAAAGATAATGTTGTACTCAAAGACATAATACAATATTTTAACAACTCTATAGACAAAGTTCTTTTGGAAAGAACCTTGTGGTTATTTGGTCCATATTCAACATTTCTCAACCTTGGGGTCACTTAAGACCATCAGAAGACACAGACATTTCCGTTATGATTGATAACAGTAGCAAACTTACAGTTATGAAATAGCAACGAAAACAACTTTGTGTTTGGAGGTCACTACAAGATGAGGAACTGCATTAAAAGGCTGCAGCATTAGGAAGGTGAAGAACCACTGGCTTAAATAGTTAAGGCATAATTTATCCAGTGATGCTTCCTGATCACATGAGCACCAAGAGATAGAAAAAGACAAAGACCCCAGTCCAGTCTCTCACTTCTCTGTGTACTACTCCTTTCTCTACTTGATGGCTGTGCTTATTTGAACCTGAAATGTCTCCCACAGGTTCATGTTTGAGTCCTTGTTCTCCATGTGGTTGCACTATTTAGAACGGCTATGATTCTTCCAGAAGGAAAGACCAAGTAGTGTAAATAAGTCTCTGTGGGTGGACCTTCAATTCCAGCCTCTGCCTCTGCTTCCTAGACAGCTTCAGCCACAAGTTTCTACTACCATGCACTCTGCCATGCCTTTTAAACCAAGAACAGAAATAAGCCTTCTTTCCTTTAAGTTGTCTCTGTCAGATCATAGATGCAAAGTTAAGCTAACACAATGTCGACCTCTTTAACTTAGGTACAGTGAGTGTTCCAAGACCTCTAGAGCAAATGCCAACAAAAAGGCATTGTTTACCAGCTAACAAAAGCACCAGGCTCTAAAAATAATAAATAAATAAATAAATAAATAAATAAATAAATAAATAAAATTCTTGAAGCTTACAGCCCAGACAAAAGCATATGTCTTCTATCATATACATTAAAATAATGTCTTAGTTAGGGTTCCCATTGCTGTGAAGAGACACCATGAGCAAGGCAACTCTCATAAAGGAAAACATTTAATTAGGGCTGGCTTACAGTTTCAGAGTTTTAGTCTATTATTGTCATGGCAGGAAGCCTAACAGTACGCAGGTAGACATGTTGCTAGGAAAAGAGCTGGGAGTTCTACATCTTGATCTGCAGGCAGCAGGAAACTGTGCCAAACTGGGCATAGCTTGAGCATATGAAACCTCAAAGCCTGCCCCCTCAATGACACACTTCCTCCAAGGTGACACACAATCCAACAAGGCCAACCTCTAGTAGTGCCACTCCCTGTGGCCAAGCATTCAAACATGTAAATTGATGGGGGCCATTCCTAGTCAAAAAATGAAGAATGCAAATAGAGATACAAATCAAGGATGTTCTTCAGACGGACAAGCTTTAGCTTGACCAACCCATAGTCCATTATATGAATGGGTATGAACTATCTCAGCCTACCTTCCTGACTGTAAGGCCTCTTAAAAGATACAGTGCCACTTCAGAAAGTATATACTATGTTTTTAATTTTTAATTTCTGTCTCCTTTTGAAAGTTTTTAGGGGAAATTTCAATTAATTTTAGACTGTCAGTACTTCTGAAGAGGACTACAAGATGGTGTGCAGTATTTTTAAACAAAGCCTAATGTAAAATTACTTATAAAATAATATATATATATATATATATATATATATATATATATATATATATATACTTAATATGTGTGTGTGTTGAGGTTTGGTCTGTTGCTATGTATTATGATGGTAAGTTCTATACCTAAAGGTCTAGGCCTACAAGTGACTTATGTTTACAAGGTTTTGTTGTAAAAACTTAAAAAAAAAAACTTGGAGGATCAGAATTAGGTGGGTTTGGAGTTACTTGGTTGGGAGAGAGGAGAGACTAGGGGAGAAGGAAGGAGGACAAGAAGGAGGAGGAAGTCTTCATGAGAGGTGAGGAACCATGCACACATGACCAGGAGAAGCAGCGAGTATCTGAGATATACATCTGGGGGGTAGCAAGGTCAGTAGCTAGAAAAGTAGATTAGGGGTTACCCCTGTCCCCAGTAATTGTCAAAGCCAAATAAAATAACCATAGTCTGAAGCTCATTTATTTGTAAGCTAGTCAGAGATAAGCTTAAATTGGTTGTAGTACATGTGCAGTGTGTGTATATATGTGAGTTAGTATGTATGTGTATGAGTGTGTTGGGTATTTGTGTGGTGTATTAGTGTATGGTGTGGTATGGTGTGTAGTGTGTGTGAGTGAGTGTGTGTGTGTTGTGTGACTGTGTGGTATGTGTGAGTGAGTGTGTGGTATGGTATGATGTATGTATATAAGTGAGTATGTGGGTGAATGTAGAGGGTATCTATGTGTGGTACGGTATGTGTGTAATGAGTATGGTGTGTGTATTTGTGGTATGGTGTGGTGTGTGTACATGGCATGGGGTGTGGTATGTGTATGGTTTAAGAGTGATGGGGGGGGGGAGTAAGGTGAGGTTGGTAGCAGCAGTAGTGATAAGGATCAAACCAAGAGCCTCAAGCATGCTAGACCATTATGGCTTTACCACTTATTTACCTCCTAAAGTCTCAAGCATATTTTAAATCTTAGATTGGCTTCTTTCTTTATTCCCCAAACCTCAGTACCATTTCTAAAACTAAACGTGTTCATATAATTAAAACAATTGCGATGTCTGTGTTGGTGGGATGGCTCAGTGGTTAAGATCATGCACTACTGTTGCAGAGGACCTAGTTTAGTTCTAGCATCTATATCAAGCAGCTCAACTAAAGAGAAATCTGATGCCTCTGACTTCCACAGTCACCTGCACACATCCAGACACACATACACATACATAACTTAAAATACTAAAAATAAATCTTTAAAGGTAATTATCATATCAACAATAAGTATTTGCAAGCATGATCACACATTGCTACCTTCAAGCACAAATAGAGCTATATCACTTTAATTTTCAAATGAACAGCTCAAACATCCACGTGATGATTAGCCTTCATAGTCAACTGGACTGGATTTGCATTCACCATGAGGACTTACCTCTTTTTGTGTCTTCAGGAGTGTTCCCCAAAAAGTTCAGTTACAGTGAGAAGACCCAATCTTGGAGGAGCAGTACCTTTCCATGGGGTGGGACCCTCAACTTAATAAAAAAAAGAAAATAAGCTGAGCTTAAGCAACCATCTCTTTCTGCTCCTTGACTGACACTATTGTGAACAGCTCCCACTGCTACAACTTCCATGTTAAGATAAACTGTACCCTCAGACTGGGAGAGAACACACATACACACACACATACCTATACATACATACATACACATACATACACACATGTACAGATACACACATATACATACTCAGAAACACACATACATACATGTATACATACATTCATCCATACATACACATACACACACACAGTCATACAAACATATAAGCACACACACCACAAACTACAAAAACAAAAATCTTCCTTCTTTCTTAATCTAGTTTTGTCATATATTTGTCACAGAAGTGAAAAAAGTAACTAATACAGAAAATTGATATGATAAGCCTGACAGCTTGGGTTTAGGCCTTTGGACTTGGCTTATGGGAGAATGTCTAGGTGTTCGAAGCTGCGTGGTAAAGAAACCAGAGACTGCTGTAAGATGAGCTTAATGGGCCAGTCTAGTGGGGGGTTCAGAAGGCCAGGGTGCCAAGAAAAATGTGAACAGTGGAAAAGGCTCATGGAATTTCAGAGGGGAACAAGGACTCTACCAGAAGCTGGACAACACTCATTCCTGTTATATTTTGGCAAAGGATCTGACCACATTCTGCCTGTGTCCTTGAGTTACACTGTCCCCACTATGATAGATTGTATATTCAAATTGTGAATCAAAATAAACCCTTTTTTGGTGGCTTTTGTTGAGTATTTTTGTCATCCCAAAGAGAACAAAAACTAACACAACTCACTGTATCAGATCGATCCAAGAATTCTGAAAAATTCCCAAAGTGACCAATCTACCTTCCCAAGAGCAAGTATAGAGTAAGCAAGGAACCTGATAGGTCCTGTACTTATTACTTTTCTTAGCATTGTGATCAAATACTCAACAAAACAATTTAAGGAAGCAAAGGTCTGTTTGGGCTCATAATTTAAGGGTTATAAAACATCACGGTGGGTGGAGAACGTGCCACACTATCTCAACACCAATCACATTACTTTCAAACCATATCAAGCCCCAACTTGCATTGCTATTTCTTTTGTGTTGCTGCCAGCAAAGTTTTTCAAAGCTGTATGCCACTGTCTATAAGTGATTCCATGGCTTGAGTCATGTAGTGTCTTAAAGATGCCTCCTCATGGTACTTCTTTTTCTTATTTTCATTTATCCGTTCAGCTACGGTGCTCCAAACTCAGCTAGGATAATGGAGGCAAGAGAGATTTCCATCATCCTCACCCAACAAGGGCAGTTGAACCAACAAGTAATGTCTTATGTGGATTCATGTCCAGAAGCCTCAAAATCTTCTTCCTGATGGTGACTTACACCTTAGAAATCTGTTTCGTCTTTGCAAGGTGTCAGCCAGATGTCATTTAACCATCGTCATCCTCAATGATACACCAACAAGCTGACTCTTGATAATAACTAATATTTAAGAGTCTGCCCTTTGCATGTTGTTTAATCCTTACAGGGATCTTTTGAGGTAAATATTTTTACCCCAATTTGTTTCTGATAAAGGAAGAGAAAGATAAAGAGGTGATATAGAAGAGCTAGTAACAAGCAGTAATTGGGGCTGGAGTTTGAACCTAAGAAGGTGGTTATAGAGCCGGACTCTTAACCATGTCTTCCTTAAACTCAGAGAAAGAAACTTCATGCGTCCTGGAAGTGCCATAAATCCTATGTAAAACTTTCTCTTCCTTGGCACCATTTCTATCCTAATATCCAAAATGTAGATCAGAGAAGTTTTCATACACAAAAAAGGAATAATGCACTCTGCAGACTAGTCAGCACCTATGTGTCCTAGAGGATAATGACCACACTAATGATCGTTCAAAGCCACAAAATTAGAGATCCACTTTAAGTATCTTTGTCCTCCACCTGTATAAGAAATGTCTAGAAACTTTTAAACAATCATTCATAGCACGCATCAGTGAATCATGCACAGAGAGAAAAAAGCCTTCATTTTCACTGCCCTTTGACTGAAATCTAGCACTTTCTTCAGTTATAAATATTGTTGACATGCTGATGTAGAATTGTAAAAAAGTTATGTCTTCGTAATCAATTGAAATCACATCTATTTTCAAAACACTACAGACTCCAGACACCTCAAAAAACCCATATATCCAGACACTTCTTGAATTCAATTTCACTTCAATGAAATTGTTGTCCTTAAAGCTATTTATTTATTTTCATTTTATACAAGTGTTTTTGTCTGTTCATGTATAAATGCAACATGGGCATGCCGGGTACCCTCCTAGGCAAGACCATGGTGTTGTATCTCCTGAAACTGGAGTTACAGAGTGGTCAGGTAAGTCTGGGAATCAAACTGTGGTCTCTTCCAAGAGCAGCAAAAGCTCTTGACCACTGCTGAGCCTTATCTCCAGCCCCAAAGCTGTGTATTGCGTGTAGTAGATTTAGTAAGATCGTCTGAGAAGAAATCTCTAGACATAGAAAGACACAGATATCACTTTCACGTTATTTATTTTTTACATGGCATTGTGTGTGCTAAGTTAGCACTTATGCTGAGTTATACCCTCAGTTCCACATCCCTGTTGTAAATAGATTTTTCTCTTCTGCTGCACAGCCTTGGTCTCTTTCGATCTATGGCACACCTTAGATCATCAGGCTCCAGAAAAAGCATAACAAATTTGAAGCTTTCCCTTAGAAAGTTCCAGAGCTTAGGCTTAGAAATCAAAGAAAAATCTCTATGGAGAGGAGGAATTAGATGGAGCATGTTAGACAAACTTGCAGCAGCGGACCGGTGGCTGGGTCCCCATCCCCCCACCCCCCACCCCCGCGACGGCGACCTGCGGGGTGGCAGTGGTGTCCTGGGAGGCTTTCCATATCGGCGAGTCCCACATACACAAGAAAGTCCAAGGTTTCAAAGGCTGGAAACTTTGGCGTTGACAGGCCCCAATGACATGAGAAGTCCGTGGATTTCCAAAAAGTTTATTGTTCATGGTGTGGTCGTTGGGTCTGGATGTGCGTGCCTCCCATCCAAACCAGAGGGGAGCTGGCTTAAATAGGGAGAGGGAAAAGAGGAGGGACTGGGAAGGAATAACTTTATTTAGGTAACTTTAGGTAACTCATGAATATGGAAATCTCGAGGCGTAGGCCTGTTAGTCACACCCCCTACCTGTAGCTGTAGATGCTGATGCAAAACCTCTCTGGTAGGAGCTACTGAGCCAAAAAGTGTCTGCCAGGCACAGGCTAATGAGAGATGTGGACTGCATGGAGGAGTCTGGAATCCGGGGGCGTGGGGAGATACATGTCGTCCCTCACAGACCACGTCTCCCACAGGCCATGTCTCTCACAGGCCATGGTCTCCTGTTGGGTCTCCAGCTATCTCAAACCCAGTGCTCTACTGGGGAGACCAAAACATCTCTTCACAGCCCTACAGGAGCAGATGTAAGATGCTTTTGTTTTGTTCCTTTCTTCCCTCCCTCCCTCCAGCCTTCCCTCTTTCCCTCCCTCCCTCCCTCCCTCCCTCCCTCCCTCCCTCCCTCCCCATGCCATCTGTCCTTCTGCAAGTACCAAAATTACTACCCCTTCCTCCTCCTTTATCCTTCAAAGGTGCTTCACCCTGAAAGTCTCCTGCCCATACAAGCCCATCCTGGGACCTGTTCCTCAGAGGATCTGAAATGACCTGATTTACTTATTTCCTGTTGGATTTCATAGTATCACTATGCCTGTGGCTATGTCTCTTATTTGTTATAACTAGGGAAAAACATACCTCTCAGATTGCCCAACAGAGTCCAGTTTACATAAACTGTCAGCATAATTACTTACTGCCCCCTGCACATCCTCAATGTCTCCTTTATTGTATAACAAATTCAACATTTATCTCCGGTAAAACCTGTTTTCAAAGAGTCACCCAATAAAATGTTTCCCACAATATATTTTGCAGAACACAACTCTTAAAAGATTCTTTAGGAAGGAAAAAAATGGCTCACTGGATGAATCACTATGGGAAATAAGCCTGTGGATTCACAATTACTCTTGGTGTGTTAAAATTGGGAAGAGGTCTTGAAGTAGAAAAACCTTTTTTAACTTTGCTAGTACTAAGTGTTTCCCAAGCTAATTTAACCACAAATCCATTTTCCCTTGAATCCATAATGCATTTTGGGTGTTATCTCTGCCAGGATCGATTCTCTCTATTAGCAGCTGCCCTTCAAGGCAGCTGGAGGTATTGGGAGGTTCAGAGGGCAGCAGCTTGCTCATTCAGAAACTTGGGCTAGATTCGTGAGGCAACTGGGTTACAATCTGTTCTGGCTTCCAGTTCACCACTGAGTGTAATTCATATTAGCAACTGTGATCCACAAAGCCATTTTGGCCCTTGGTTAAGTGAAGTAATTTGGATCTCCATGGTGCTTTTAATGGCTTCTAATTTCACTCATAAAATTTTTCAATCATAAAAATCCTCATTTTTAGTACTGAATGGGGAATTTTTTTCAGCAAATTACTTGATCTACAGTCAGTAAGGTGATTTCAAAGAGCCCCTTCCATCTGGCCAGTTTTCCTGCTCCCAGCTTTGCCAAGACTATGCCATATACTCAGCTTTTCTATTGGAAGCAGGGGCTAGAAGTGCCCATATTTAGCACATACTAAGCTCACTCATCTCTTGGTTTTCCCTGGTATGTTGTAATCCCACTAGATGCAGGCCCTTAAAGAATAAACAACACACTATAGACATATACATGTTTCCTTGGTGCTGTGGTTTGACTCTACATCTCCCTGAAAATGTATATGTTAAGACTTGAACTACCATGAGGTGATATTACAAATGTGGGCCTCCCAAGAGGAGAGCAACAGTGCCAGCCAACCAGAGCTCCCCAGGGTTTAAATCACCAGCCTGGGAGCACAAAGAGAGGCACCCATGACTTCAGCTATATACTTAGGGGAGGATGGCCTTGTCAGGCATGGGTGGGAGAGGAGATCCTTGGTCCCATGAAGACTGAACAACAAGTGGGGAGGAATTTGAAGGTGGGGAGGGGGAGGGGGAGGGGGTAGGTGGGGGCACACCATTGTGGAGGCAGGAGGGGGGATGGAATAGGGGGTTCCTGGGTGGTGGGAGGAATGGGGTAAAGGAATAAAATCTGAAACGTAAACATAACATCCAATAAAAAATATGAAAAAAAGAAAAAAATTATTAAGTAGCTTCCATCTTGGTAAGTGATCAAGTCTATTCTCTATTCTCACAGATGAGGTCAATGTCATCAGAGAAGAGGTTGCAGGCAGCTACCTGGCCCTACCCATAAGAACTTTGGCTGCTTTTTCATGCTCTTCTATCCTTTTCACCATTTAAGGACACAGAGTTGCCCTCTGCAGTTTGCAGAAATGACATAACACTTGGAAAGGAGAGAGAGGTTCACCAGACATCAAATTTCTAAGGGCCTTTAGAGTAGACTTTCTTGAGCCAGGAGAAATCAATTCAATGATAGAATCTGAGATACTTTTGTTATATCAGTAGCAATAGACTGAAAACACTACATATTTGGTTAAATGCTTTGAGCATTGTGCTGGTTTTGTTTGTTTTGTGGGCCTCTGGTGGCAATTATAGAGGCCTTTAAAGAGGAAATGAAAAAAAATACCTTAAAGAAATATAGAAAAATATATCAAAACAGGTGGAGACATTAAAAGATGAAGCAAATAAATATAAATAAATACAGAAAAATACAATCAAGCAGATGAAGGATATTAATAAAACTGTCCAATACTTGAAAGGGGAAATAGAAGCAATAAAGAAAACACAAACTGAGGCAATCCTAGAAATGGAAAAGCTAGGAAAGAGAATAGGAACTACAGATGTAAGCATCATCCACAGAGTGCGGAAGATGGAAGAGAGACTCTCAGGTATAGATGATACCACAGAAGAAATCAAAATATTTGTCAAAGAAAATGCAAAATCTAAAATGTTCATGACATAAAACATCTAGAAAATTTAAGACACGAACCTAAGATCAAACCTAAGAATAATGGAACAGAAGGAGATGATTTCCAGCTCAAAGACCCAGAAAACATTTTCAACAAAATCATAGAATATTCCTCGAACCTAATGAAAGAGATACCTGTAAACATACAAGAACCATACAGAACACCAAACAGATTGGACCACAAAATAAAATCCTCCTGCCACATAATAATCAAAACACTAAAAATAAGGAATAAGGAATTAAAAAGGAGTTTTAAAAGCTGCAAGGGAAAATGCTCAGGAATATATAAAGGCAGATCTATCAGAATTATGCCTAATTTTTTAACTAAGACTTTAAAAGCTAAAAGGGAAAGTGTTTTGCAGACTCTAAGAGACCACAGATGTCAGCCCAGATTACTATGCCCTCAATCACCATAGCTAGAGAAATCAAAATATTCCATGACAAAACCAAATGTAAACAATACTTTTACACTAGCCCAGCCCTTTAGAGAATACTAGAACAAAAACTCCAACACAATGAGGCTACACTCAAGAAAACACAAGAAATAAATAATTTCACACAATTAAAACTAATAGAAGAGAAACATACACTAACCAACATCAAAATAACAGTAAGTAATAATCATTGGTCATTAATATCTCTCAATATCAATGGACTCAATTCCCCAGTAAAAAGACACAGACTAACATAATGGACACATAAACAGAATCCATCATTCTGCTGTAAACAAGAAACACATCTCAGCAACAAAGATAAACCGTATCTTAAATAAAGGGCTGGAAAAGGTTTTCCAAGCAAATTGACCTAAGAAATAAGCTGCAGCAGCCATTCTCATTTCTAATAAAATAGACTTTCGACTGAAAGTAATCTGAAGACACAGGGAAGGACACTTCATACTCATCAAAGAAAGAGTCCACCAAGAAGACATCTAAATTCTGAACATCTATGCCCAACATGAAAATGCTCACATTTATAATAGAATCATTACTAAAGCTTAAAACCCATATTGAACCCTATACACTATAGGAGCTTCAACACTCTACCCTCACCAATGGACAGGTCATCAAGACAGAAACTAAACAAAGAAATAACAAAACTAACAGAGGTTATGATCCAAATGGACCTAACTGATATTTATAAACATTTCATCCAAACACAAAGAATATACCTTCTTCTCAGCACCTCATAAAACCTTCTCCAAAATTAACCATATAATTGGTCACAAAGCGAGCCTCAACAGATACAAGGTTAAAATAACCCCATGCAACTTATCAGATCACCATGGAATAAAGCTGGACTTCAACAACAACAGAAAGCCTACATATTAATGGAAACCAAAGAACTCTACTCAATGATCACTGGGTCAGGGAGAAGTAAAGAAAGAAATTAAAGATTTTTGAGAATTCAATGAAAATGAAGAAACAACATATGCAAACTTATGGGATACTATGAAATATGAAAACAGTGATAAGGGGAAATTTCATAGCATTTAGTGCCTTCGTAAAGAAATTGAAGAGTTTTCATACTAATGAATTAAAAGTATACCTGAAGGCTTTAGGGAAAAAAAGAAGCATAAACACCCAGGAGTAGACAGCAGGAAGTAATCAAAATTGTGACTGAAATCAATCAGTTAGAAAGAAAAAAAAAAACAATACAAAGAATCAATGATACCAAGATCTGGTTCTTTGATAAAACCAACAAGATAGACAAACTCTTAGCTATACTACTTAAAACACAGAGAGACAGTACCCAAATTATCATTACGTCCTATTTCAAAAGCCTGTACTTTACCAAATTGGAAAATCTAAATGAAATGGATGATTTTCTAGACAGACCAAATATCAAATGAAATCAATATTAGGTAACCTATCTGAACAGTCCTATAACTCTTAAGAAAATAGAAGCAGTCATTAAAAGTCTTCCAATTAATGAAAGCCCTGAATTAGATGGGTTTAGCACAGAATTCTACCAGACTTTCAATTAAGAGCCACAAAACAGAAACAGAAGGAACACTGTAGGACCCTTGTTCTGGAGGGTGTCCCACGACGATCTCCCGGCTGGGGACAGGGTGAGAGCAGGGAGGGCTCACTACTGCCTCCGTGCTGCCTCCGGCCTGCGTTTCTGCTGTCTGTAGATCTCAGTCCGACCTGATGCAGGAGGTGGAGGCCAAAGGACACGGAGAGCGAGCGGGAGGAGAGATTGCCTGCCCCTGCCGCTGCCTCTGGCACCCTGTCACTGACCGGTCTCTCCCAGGTGTTGCCTCTGTATCTCCGAGCTGAACTGGTCCAGGCTCCGGCTAGGCCAATAAGGAGCCGACTAGCTGACAAGGAAGCAGCCTGGTGTCCAGGCAGGTTCCAGGAGAGTCGGTGGGTTCTGAAGTGTTACAGCTCTTTGCTAAGCCGGGAAGTGCCGGCTAGGTAGCAGGGAAAGGCAGTAGATCCCTTGCCCAGTGTTAACAGCTCTGGAGCCGGCTAGCTGGCAAGAGGGGAGGGTCCACGACCGAAGCTCTCAGACAACAGGATGGTTCTTGTGTGCGCTTTACTTCTCAATTAAGCTCAATATATACAGTTAGGGGTGGGTGAAGGTTTTAGCAGCAGGTAACCTCATTGGCTTAGTCTGAGGTTTTTGGGGATGCCTCATATGCATGTGAGGAGAGCCTGGGGCACCATTCCTACATAACCCGATGGTCGTAGACCTCTCAACCTCTCTGTGGGAGGGGCTGTGAAGGGTAGAAGCTGAGAGAGCCAGGGGGCCAGGAACAGAGCTGAACTCCTGCCATCCCTAAAGGGTTCTCCGGGGTTCAGAAGCTCGTTTGACCAGACACCTGGTTGTCTCTCAGCTTAGTGCCCCACAGAACACTACTAAACTCATTCTATAAGGTCACAGTTACCCCAATATCTAAACCACACAAGACTTGACAAAGAAAGAGAATCTCAAACCAATGTCCTTTATGAAAACTGATGCAAAAATACTAGCAAACTGAATCTAAGAATACATCAAACATATCATCCACCATGATCAAGTAGCTTCATCTCAACGATGGGGGCGAGGGGGGAGTAGTTCAATATATAAAAATCCATCAATGTAATCCACCATATAAACAAAGAAAAGGAAAAAAAAACTACATGATCATCTCATTAGATCATCTCATTAGGTGAAAACACCTTTAATAAAACCCAACACCCATTCATGTTAAAAGTCTTGAAGAGATCAGGGATAGAAGGAGTACACCTTAACACAATAAAGGCAATATACTAAAGCCAATAGCCAATATCAAATTAAATGGAGAGAAACTTAAAGCAGACCACTAAAATCAGGGACAAGACTGTCCACTCTATCCCTGTCTCTTCAATATAGTACTCGAAGTTCATGCCACAGCAATTGAATAACAAAAGGAGATCAAGGGGATACAAATTGGGAAGTAAGAAGTCAAAGTGTTGTTATTTGCAGATGATATGATTATATACATAAGCAACCACAAAAATTCTACCCAAGAATTACAGCTGACAAACACCTTCAGAAAAGGGGCTACATACAAAATTAACTGAAATAAATCAGCAGCCCTCATCTATATGAGCAATAAATGGGCTGAGTAAGAAATAAGGGAGAAAATACCCTTCACAATTGCCACAAATAATATAAAATATCTTGGTGTAACTCTAGCAAAAAAAAGTTAAAGACCTATATGACAAGAACTTCAAGTCTTTGAAGAAAGAAACTGAGGAAGATATCAGACAATTGAAAGAACTCCCATGCTCATGGATCTGTAGAATTAACATGTCAAAAGTGACCACCTTACCAAAAACAATCTACAGATTCAATGCAATCCCCATCAAAATTCCAACACAATTCTTTACAGATCTTGAAAGAACAATGCGGGGGGGGGGGGGGGGGCAGCCCTGGCTTGGGTGTGAGGGGGAGAGATGCAGCTTCTTCTTCTTTCTTCTCCTCCTCCATCCAGTTCTTCTTGAGGTAGCCCCTATGCTACTGCAGGTGGCCAGAAACTGGCACTTGCATCCCAGCCCTAAGACCAGCAAGGAGTTAAGTAAATAGCCTTGTACTATCCTAAAAACTTCTTCTGAGGGTAAGAGACTGCAGGCTAGGGTGATTAACACCTGTAGCCTAACAGCAGAGGATTAGGCAATGTGGCCTTTGTTCTATCTCAGCAGGAACTGCTGGGCTCTAACTTGCTGATGGGTCGCAAGAAGAAAAGACACTTAGAAAAGTTGCTATAGAGTTTAAGTGTAAAAAGTATCCTATGAAAGCTGAGGGGAAAGGTTTGGAAAGGTCCTGAGTGAGGAAGAAGAAAAGATTCTAACAAAGTAAAAATTCTAAGGGAGAAAAATTCTAGGCAGGGGGAAAGGAAAGGGTCTTAACTAACTAACTGATTCACTTACCCACTCACTCACTAACTAGCTAACTAACTGACTAACTCTATTCTAACTAACTCTATTCTAACTCTATTCTAACTAACCTAACTCACTATTCTAACTAACTGACTATTCTAACTGACTCCTTTGTCTTTGTCTTCAGTATTTATACACCATTCAGAGTACATGATCACGTTACAAAGTTCATCACAAGTTCACACCAAAATTCAAATCATAAATTGAAATAGAAGTTTACAACACAGAATATTTACATGAATATCCATTAGAAGTAATTATCTAGCTAGACATTCATCACCTGCCTAGCTCCACAGGTTCACAGAAAGTTTGAAACTATAACTTAAGAAATTAGTGGGCCAAAAACCCTGCTCTTGGAGCTAAAGAGCTTGTCGTTTTTGACTGCCGGCTCCTCCCCTAATAAACCTCTGCTGATTGCATCCAAAAAAAAAAAAAAAATAAAGAAAGAAATTAGTGAAGTTTTGTATAGATAAACCCAGGCAATATTTTCTCTTCTGTCCTGGTACCTACAATAAATTGTGAATTCCCTTGGTTAATTGTTTGACAACTTCTTGGAATGTGCTCTGAACAGGAGAGAGTCTGGTTACTATCTCTCTCAGGGCAATTAACTGACAACACTTGGGAGATTGACAGAGTTCTCTTTGCAG
Source organism: Arvicanthis niloticus (assembly GCF_011762505.2). NCBI lineage: Eukaryota > Metazoa > Chordata > Mammalia > Rodentia > Muridae > Arvicanthis > Arvicanthis niloticus. The sequence continues at coordinate 27,078 of NW_023045976.1, read as the reverse complement.
TTTCAACTACGCTTGAGGGACTTAATAGCAGTCATGATATAAAAGAGCTTAGTAATAATTGATATAATTTTAGGAATTCTTATAGGATCATCATTAAGGCTTAAGAAGTCATCTATTTGCCTATATAGTATCACTACAAGACAGTACATCTTCGTGGATCTACAGAGATCTGCTACAAAGGGGTGTGCTATTGCTTAGTGATAGTTGCATATGTCTAATAATAATAATAATAGGAAAAGCATATTAATAGCAGGAATCTTTCCTAAAATTATGTCCACCACAGCCTTGCTAATGGGGCACACTTGTCGCAGATTATATAATAATCTGAGGCAAGCATTTCAGGATGAGCATCTGCCAATTATTAGCTTGTCCCATTATGGCTCCTGACAGAACAAGTCTCAATTTTATATGGAAAAAAAAAAAAAAAAAAAAAAAAAAACCTAGTATAGTTAAAACAATCCTGAACAATAAAAGAACTTCTGGAGGTATAACTATCTCTGACTTCAAGCTGTACTAAAGCACAATAGTAATAAAAACTGCATGGTATTGGTATAGAAACATAAAGCCTGATCAATGAAATCAAGTCAAAAATCCAGAAACAAACTCACACACCTATGAACACTTGATTTTTGACAAATAAGACAAAATCGTACAATGGAAAAGAGAAAGGGCATCTTCAACAAATGGTGCTGGTATAACTGGATGTATGCATGTAGAAGAATTTGAAACCAAATACACTAAATCTAATAGAACTTGAATGCATCGGCACAGGAGACAACTTCCTAAACAGAACACCAGTGGCTCAGACACTAAGGTCAACAATTAATAAATGAGACCTCATCAAATGGAAAAGCTTCTGCAAGTCAATGGACACTGTAATTTGGACAAAATGACAGCCTATGGATTGGGAAAAGAGCTTTACCAACCCTACATCTGACAGAGGGCTAATATCCAAAATATATAAAGAACACAAGAAGTTAAACACCAACAAACCAAATACCCAATTTAAAAAGGGTATAGAGCCAAACAGAATTCTCAGCAGAGGAATCTCAAATGGCCAAGAAGCACCTAAAGAAATGTTCAACGTCCTTAGTCATCAGGAAAATGCAAATCTAAACAACTCTGGATTCCACCATACACCCATTGGAATAGCTAAGATCAAAAAACTCAAGGGATTGCACATGCTGGAGAGGTTGTGGAACAAAGGGAATAAATACCTCTCCACTGGTGGAGGGTGGTAAAACTACTCTGTACAATTTGGTTCTTTCTCAGAACATTGGAAATAGATCTATCTCAAAAGCCACCTATACCACTCCTGGGCACATACCCACTCCAGGGCTCCCCCATCCCACAAGGACACTTGCTCAATTATATTCATAACAGCTTTATTTGTAATAGCCAGAAACAATCCAGATGTCCCTCAACTAAAGAATGAATAAAGAAAATATAGTTCCTTTACACAATAGAATACTACTCAGCCATTAAAAACAAAGATATCATGAATTTTGCTGGCAAATGAATGGAACATCCTGAGTGAGGTGATCCAGACCCAAAAGGGCATACATGATATGTACTCATAAGTGGATATTAGCCACAGACTACAGAATAACAACACTATAATCAAAAGAGGCCAAATATAATCAACCTAAAGAGGCCAAATAACAAGAAGGGCCCAAGGTAGGATGGTTGAATCTTTTCCAAAATGGGAAACAAAATAGACATCAGATGTTGAAGGAAATAGGGAACTGGGTGGGGACAGGAAGGGTGAACAGGGGGAGGGGATTAGATGTTGGGAGAGCAGGAGAAAAGGAAGAAAAATTAGCAGATGGGGGGAGCAATCTCTAGGATGTGTCAGAAATCTGGGATTGATGGATATCCCAGGGGGCCTATGAGGTGAGACTCTAGTTGAGACTCCTGGCAGTGGGGGATATGTGGGATATGGATCTAGAAATGACCACTTCCTCGAGCCAGGCAGGACTCCCAGTGGAGATATATTGACAATAACCCACCCAAAATGTGCCAGGGCACATTGTAGGCAGGCCTACAAGAAGTTCAGGGACAAAGATAGTGCACAGAGGGATGGAATTGCCAATCAATGACTTCCCCAAATGGAAACCTATCCTATGGGCAAGAACCAGTCCCTGACACTATTGGTGATGCTGTTATGCTTGCAGATAGGAACCTAGCATAACTGTCCTCTGAGAGGCTCCACCCAGCAACCAGTGGAAAGAGATGCTAAGACCCACAGCCAATCATTGGATGGAGCTCATGTAGTCTTATGGAAGAGTTGGGAGAAAGATTTCGGGACCCAAAGAGGATGCAAACTCCACAGGAAGACCAACAGATTCAAGATACCTGTATCCTTGGGGTTTCTCAGAGACTGAACCTCCAACCAAAGAGTGAACATGGGCTGGACATAGGCCTCCTGCACATATGTAGCAGATGAGCAGCTTGGTCTTCATGTTGCTTCATGTTGTGTCCCTGGAGTAGAGGTTGTCCCTAAGTATATTGCCTGCCTACCTGTGGATTCTGTTCCTTTAAATGGACCACTACCTTGATGGGCCTCACTGGGAGAGGATGCACCTAGGCTTGCAGCTACTTGATATGTAGGGGAGAAGGATACTGTGGGTTTAACACCAGAGGGGAGCTCCCTCTTTGCAAAGGGAAAGGGGAGGGTGGAATGGGTCTTTGTGAAGGTGTACTGGAAGGAGAGGGGGGCTGATACTGGGATGTAAAGTGAATAAACACCAAAACCTCCTTTCACAAGTGTTCACAAACCAAAGGCCACAGGGAGAAAAGATTAACAAATAAAGTACTAGGGCCCACTGGATTTTCATTGAAGGAACCCTGATTTGATTCACATTTGCTTCATGCTACATTTCGCCTCTTCCAAACTACTGCTTAGACAAAGTAATTATGAATTAGAATAAATGCTATATTGTGTAGTGTTGATATGCAGAAAGGGCCAAGTGCAAAATACCACCCAAGGATAAGAAGGTAGTTCTTGTGATGCTATGCAAATAACAAGGCTTTCATTTGTAGAATATGGAAACACGGGAGGAACTGTCTGTGAGGAGGAAGGGCGCTTGTAAGAAGGAAGAGAGAAGACAAGAGAAAGAATTGGGAGGGTAATCTGAGCGAAGTATGTTGACACACATACAGGGATTGCCAGGATGGAATTCATTATCTGGTGTGCTAACTAAAGCATTTAGTAAGATGTTAACAAAGCCATAATGCCAAATCTCTTGCTTTGAAGAATGTTGTACACCACAATAGTATTTCTTTAACTCTGATAAGCAACAAGGATTCATGTATGCTAAGGAGTAGTCTATCAAAGTGTAAACTGAAAAACAAAGGACATAAACCAAAGATTATAGACCATCCCTGTAATGTCAACACCAGTAAATAGAATCAGGAGAATATAGCACGTTCCAGGGCAGCCTAGACTGAATAGTGAGTTCTAGGTCAGCCTGAGCTATAAAGCAAGTCACCATGCATGCTAGGAAAGCAAGCTACCAGTTGAGCTACATCTTCGCCCTTGGTACCTCAGTGCATAGCATATGCTTTATTTTATACCTTTAAATTATTTAAACTACAGAACTACTTTTCATGCAGCATTCAAAAATCAGAACATGGGAAACTTACCATTTGGTGCACAATGATGCCCATTGAGCAAAGTCTAACTTTACTTCCTAAGCTTTTCTTAAAACATGTTTATGCTATTGGGCTAGACAGATGGCTCAGCTGTTAACAGCACTTACTGCTTTTATAAAGGGTCTGAGTTCAATTCCCAGCATCTACATGGTGGCTCGACATCATCTGTAATTTCAGTTTTGGGGGGTCCAATGCCCTCTTCTGCCCTTTAAGATCACCAAATGTGCACATGGTACACTTAAAGACACGCAGCCAAAACACAGATAACATTAATAACTCTAATTTTTACAAAATTTGAAAGTGTTATGCAACAACAGGACAATAAAATGAAGACACTGCAGCACTTAGGTCACTGTATACAATGCATCCCATCGCCGCCATTATCTTCCCTGGTCCTTGTTACTGCTTCATGCTGCCTCTGTTTCTCCCTACAAATAGTCCCTTCCCCTACATTATTGTCTTTTAAAATATCTGGGTCATTCTGTATAGTATAGTCGAGTGGAACTGCAGCATAATTGAGCCTCAGCAACTGAAGAGAATGCTCTGCCTGACACAGTGACTCTCCCAGGCACCAGATGCGAAGCTTGGGCCAGGGAGCCATATGTGCAGCTGGTGCTGTTCTGCATGAGTCCGCTTTGGAGATTTAAAAACTGCCATTGGGCCCTATCACCTCCACTGCACTCCTCCCCAGGTGTGGCCAGGTCCTGTCTTCTAATGTCTATCTGGAGGTTGTGACCACCATAAACTCAACTTCCTGGCAAAGCAACCTGCAAGCTGGAAGTGATCCCTTCCATTTTAGAAAAGTCATCTGCCCTGATTTGATCAAAAACAAAGCATCTGTCAGGGGACAGCCAGATCTCATGCCTCACTCCAAACTGTGTACTTGACACTGCTCTACTTACAAGTGCTGCTGACATCCAGAGTCCAGAGTGAGTTGAAAGCCTTCACTCTGTAGCTTACATCTCTGTCATTGAAAGGCAACACCATCCAATCAGCTAACCATGCTTTAAGTCAGAAAATTTTCATCCCCCTCTGTCAGAGTTGGGTCTGCCTTGTACGTCTCTGCTGACAGCATTGCCTACCCCTCTTCTTCACACCACTTCCAACCAGCATCTGCACTTCTCAACAGTAGTGATGGCATGATGGTTAGTACCATATGCCAACTTGACTGGGCTACAGGCTGCTCAGACATCTGGTCAGTGTTAAGACAAGAATGTCTGGAAGGGTATTTCTGAATGGTATCAGCATTTATAACAGTAGGCCAAATAAGACAGACAGCTCTCTCTGACATAGATGGAGCCCATCTCTTCAGTTGGAGGTCTGGTTAAAACTGAACAGTTAACTCGTTTAATGAAATCATGCCTTCTACCCAATTGTATCAATCGCTATATTATCTTTTCTTGCCCTGGGGTTCGAACTAAAACGTTAGCCTACAGTAGAATTTAAGCTACCAGCTCTGCTGGGTCACAGGACCTGTGGACTGGAACCACAGCAGCCAGCAGCTGTCCCTGGGCCCCCAGCTACGGACTGCAGACCTTGAGGTATGTCAGCCTGAATGATCAGACGAACCACTCCACATGATGTCTCAGTGGATGTAGACACTTGCTTTCTGTTTTCTGTTTTTCTGGAGCACTTGGCTGCTCCAGTTAGCCTCCTATCTCAGGGACACTGCCAACTCTCCCTGTCCATCTTTCAACAGAACACAGAGAAGGAGTAATCTCGGAGTACAACACACATTCAACACAGCACCACCCTGCCTCAAATCCTTGCTGGTTTCTGGTTCACCTGAGGGAAAGGCCTTCAAGGCCCCACAAAGTCTGTATGTCTGTACAGACATAAAGAATCCTAGCTGGGTTCTTTCCCTTGGCTTTAGCCACATTTGGCTTTTTTTTGTCTAATGGTCCTATCTCAGAAGTTTTGGGATGGCACTAAACCTAATTCATCCTTTATTGCCTCTGCCTAAAGACATTTCCACAACAACCCAAACCCACAGTTCCAGAACAATGATGCTTTTGCACAGTGCCTGCTGCATTTTCCATCCCAATCAGAGGTAACTAAAGGTGACTTATGGAAGTTATTTATGGACAGCGTGTCAGCCATTCTATCGCTGTCCTCAGGGTAGCCAAGGTGCCATCAAGACTACACATAGGAAGCTTCAAAAATATATTAACAAATATTCACCTAAAGAATAACAGATATTATACCTCAAGAAAACCATGTAATTAAAACAGTATAGGTTAATATAAATGAATAGGGAAACACAGTACATTTTGTTTAAAGTAAAGGGTAGATAATATAAGTAGCAGAATCAGTGTTTCCAAAATATTCCAGGAGTTTCCGATGTAAACTATAGTCAGAGAGACATCAGTACAGACCCTGTACATGTAACTTGATGCAGGTTTGTGCTTTAAAACCACCACAGGGGGTATGGCCCAGTGACTAAGAGCATTCCTTGTTCTTCTACAGGATACAGGTTAACTGTCCTTCTGTTGATGCCAGTCTCCAGGGATCTAATGCCCTCTTCTGGCCTGCCCTTGAGCATTGCACACACATGGTATGCTTAAATGTATAAAGGAAAAACACCCTTACACAAAAAGTAAAAATAAATCTTAAAAAGTAAACAAAATAGCTCACCACACAGAAGATACCACAGTATAAAACCATCGATAAATAAGTCTTCATGAAAAAATAAAGCTCTGAAGGAATTATTAGCAATCTTCTCTTTTCCTTTTTATTTAAATTTTATTTTCTGTATTTCTTGATGTTATGTTGAGATAAAGATCTCTCTCTCTCTCTGTGGGGGTATGTGTGTGTGAGTATTTTATGTGTGTATACATGTACATGGAATGTGGGGGCCTGAGGTCAATGTTGGGTGTCTTCCTCAACTACTCTCCACTCACTTTTTGAAGTAGAGTCTTTCAGAGAACTTGAGGCTAAGCTGGTTGGCCAATGAGCCACAGGGATTTCTCTTTCCTGTCTCCACTTCCCAGTGCAAAGTTATAAGTGCATACAACCATACCTGTTTGTTTGTTTTTGTTTTTGTTTGTTTTTAAAACCAAACCCAAATGTTTTCACAACAAGAACTTTACCTACTCTGCAAGCCCCTGTGACCCAAGATTCACGTTTTTAAAATAAGGAAGCCATTTTAAGTGATTATTAAATCCTGTTTTGAGTATATGGTCCAATTACATTAAAGACTAACATATAGAAAATATCTAAAGGAAAGAGACTAACATATAAAAGGCAGTAACAGTCTTTAGAGATTATTTTTTCCCTTTCTTAGATTTCTTAGCACTTGGCTCATTTTTTATGGAAGAACATTAACTTTATTTTTAAAATAAAACACGGATGTTTGCTATCCAAAGACAAACCTGACAGTTTTGACAGATGTAACACAAAGTCCCCCTGACAATTCCTGCTCAGGCACTGAAAATAAGCCCAGGCAAGGCTGTGATGGACAGGAAAGTGTTTTTTTATTTATTCATGTCTCCAACATTCTCCTTTGATTATGTTTCCCCTCATGTGTAGGCTTTGCTTCCTTTATCCTTCCCCTCCCCTCTCTCATACAGTCTCTCTACTTTTAAGTCCCTTCTTTCCAAACAGACACACACTTTTGTTTCATTTTCATCAAGAGGTGATTCTCATTCAAGTGTTCACTCCCATTATGCCCATCAAAAGCACTTCTGCCCTGACTCTCTCACCTCTGTAAGTCCTTGCTTCCTTGGGCAGAAATAACGAGGTGCCTGGATCTTTCCCCATCCCCACATTATCCCTGCCACTACAGTCAATACCTCAGAAAAGAAATTCATTTCCTTCTTTGTCCTTTGCCTAGTCTGCACACAGCCCCAGAAGCACACCTTCTACCTACATCCTAACAACCTTACAGTTTTACGAATGTCTTTCTATCCTTTATTCCTCTGTATTTTTGCTTAAAACCTCACACAGGAAAGGGAACTTACCGTGTATTCATTGTCACAGTCCCCTAAAGCTCAGCCCTTTTCTAAATATGGTCTACTCTGTTAACAAACTGTGTAGATATTATATAGGATCTCTGCACTGTAGAGAGAATATCTTATGTATTGTATGGATGCATCACCTGTCAATTAAAAAAGCCTATGGCCTATGGCTTAGGCAGTAAACGGAAGGTGAGATATCTGGGAGGAGAAAGAATTCTGGGATACAACTAGGCACTGGATGTCTGAAGGTAAGAAGGTAAGAGAAGAGAATAGCGGGTAAGAATCCTACCATTGAACTCAGTTGGTAGAGCATGAGATTCTTAATCTCGGGCCATGGGTTTGTTTCCCATAATGGGTACCATTTTGTTTTAGTTAAGCTCTGGTTCTTTCTCCAAGCTCACATTCCCAAAAATACAACTCAGACTCAAAATATATTTACAAATACTTTGGCCATATAACTAGGCTCTTCTCTGACTAGAGCATAACTAAAATAACCCAATTATTTTCACCTGCATTGTGCCACATGGCCAATTACCTGTGTTCAGGTACCAGGAGTCCATCTTGTCACATCTTTTTTTGCCTGGCTCTGTCCAGAGTTTGAGGGAAGGGAGAATATCACAGAAGAGAACACAGAGTAGAGTGAGGCTGTTTGTTGATCATGGTAAGGAAGCAAAAAGAGAAAAAGAAAGGATGGGGGAGCTAGGGAATGTGATTACCCCCTGAAGAGCACCCTTAGTGACCTAGTTTCCCAGCTAGGCTCTGCCTCCTAATGCTTCACCACCTTCTAAGAGGATGATCAGCTAACAACCAAACCTCAAGGACATGTTGGGGATACAGTCCAATCCTACATACACCCTGTAAAACTGGTGCAGCTTTAACACTCAATGCACTCATCTGTGACTGTTTTTAAAGTTAGCAAAAACAGAAACATCCTTTTATGTATATTGAATGGCTGTAACACCTATTATAAGAAAAATGGTTCTTTACCTTGAAAGAATCTGAATTGTGCCCATGGAGTGGATTACAGAAAACTCAGACCCAAAAATCAATGACATCACTAGAAAATTCCATGAATAATTTTAAAAAATCACATATCATGCTCATTGGTAAGCCATGGAACCAAGAAGAAATCACAAAGGAAAACAAACTGGTTTTTTAATTCAGGTTCAGTTTTCTTTTTTATTTTATTTTATTTTATTTTATATTTTATTTACATTTAAGATGCCATCCCCTTTCCACATTTCCCCTCCCTAGAACACCCCTGTCCCATGCCCCCCCTTTCCTTTTTGCTTTTATAGGATTTTTTTAAATGTTAATCAAAGGATTTATAAGTTTGGTAATGCTCAATCAGAAGCGTAACCCAATACCCAACCTAGATATAAAAACTATCTTTGACTGGTAGAGACATGTGAACATCTGCCTCCATGCCCCCTCTCTCTTTCTCTCTCTCATCACCTAGCTTCTCCTCTTCTTCATCTCTCCTTGTTCCATCTCTTCCTCTCAGTACTCCTTCCCACTTAGCTCCTCCTACATATCACTCTTCCTGTTAAAGTAAAACTTTTCTCTCAAAATACAATTAGAGCATACTTATTCCTAATTGTACCAGTGAGGTACAAGATAGTCCTAATACCCAGTCCATCATTCTGTTGACTAACCAGAACCTCTGTTATCTCTTCTAACTAAAACACTTACTTTTGATCCTGGCTTTTTTGGCTTTAGAATGAATGTCAGCTGAAAACCATCTACTCAGATCTTTTCTCTCAAAGTAAATAGCCAGGATTGGCTATGAGACTATACGTCTTCAACCCCATCAGAAATCCAGAATGACTGAGTTAACTGAAGTTATGGGAAGCACTAAACATAACTTCTAAAATTTAGCCAATTTATAGAGACCACTGAACACCTGAAAAGCCCCTATACTACCGAACGTTGGAGCATCAAATCTTCAGCCTTCTGGCCCAGAATCATCTGACAGACCTTAGTGATGCAGGATTATTAAGGGCTGGTTACTCTGTCTGGGCAGATATAATCAGTTGACTATTCTGCATGTGTGTCCTTTTCTGGACAGTAATTTGTCTGTAGATGGAGAGAGGCAATTCTTGCCTAGTGGCTGTCACCACACAACTGGAGTAACTCCAAGGATGCTCAATTTCTTCTTAGAATCCACGACAGGAAGCTGTCAGGAGCAGACAGGTCTCTAATCAAAATGAACATTAATATATAAATATTTGTAGCGTCAGTTCTATGGACTTCTGATGTTTTGAAAACCAACTATCCATGTAAGGTAACCTGGACTGTTGTCTGTTCACTCCTCTCAACTATTTCTATATAAAATATGGAAAACACCCTAACAATAAACTCAAAACCATGAATTTGCTATAGTCCCTAAACTCATAGGTTAACCGTCCCAAAGCAGTTAAAAAAGTTAAAAAAGGGCTGGGTCTAGGCCTTGTATTCCTAAATGTGTTATACAGACACAATGCTCATGAGAGTATCAATATTCATCTCATTTTTATATTAATAAGAGGCTCGTACCAATGAAAACAAATTTGAAATCAAAGTAAATTTTGTACCATTTAAGAAATTATAACTTCATCTTGATAATAATTATACAGATTTCTACCAATAGGTTATGGCTATGCAATAAGTCCTAGCTAATCCCCCCTGTTCCAACAAAACCACTACTTTTCCCTAGAAAGACAGACCATTATTAACCACCTTAGTCCCCAAGGTCAGGGAATAGGGGCGCTGACTCTTCTTTAACTTCTTCAAGCTGATTAAGGACATTGAGATTTTAGAAGAGGGGTGGGGGGAAGAGTAAGTTGATAAGCCTCTGATGCTGTGTCTTCACTGAATCCAGATGGAATTCCAGGACATCAGAGGTTTGGGTAGGTCTGCTCAGTATGCTTGATGAGTAGATACACCAAGGCTGTGTATTCTGCAATATACAATTCTCAGAACAAGTTTTAGTATCAAGAAAAAAAAAATTTCCCACCCCCAGGGGGCTGACATTTTTTTTTAAAGATGTTGGTTCTGACGACTTTTTTTTTTTGCTTGTTAAAATTGGTTGTAGTATTTATGTTTCAGATTTTATCCCCTTACCCTACTTCTTCCCACCACCCAAAAACCTCCTATCCCATCCCCCTCCTCATGCTTCTATGAGGCAGTGACCGCACCTACCCCCCCTCACTATCCCCTCCCCGCCCTCACATTCCACCCCCCCACTGTGTGTTCATTTTTTTTTTTTTATGGGACCAAGAAACTCCTCTCCCACCTATGTCCGACAAGGCCATCCTCCCCTACATATACCTCTGGAGTCTTGGGTCCCTCCCTATGTGTTCCCAGGCTGGTGGTTTAGACCCTGGGGGGGCTCTGGTTGTTTAGTATTGTTGCTTTCCACCTGGGGTCACTAACCCTTTCTGCTCCTTCAGTCCTCTCACTAAGTTCTCCATTGGGAAACCCCTGATCATATCAGTGGTTAACTGTGAGCATTGTCCTCTGAGTGTGTTAGTCTTTGGCAGACCTCTAAGGAGACAGCTATATCATGTTCCTCACATTATACACTTCCAGCCATCCACAACAGTGTTTAGCTTAGGTGGCTGTACATGGGATGAATACCCAGGTGGAATGGTCTCCTGATGGCCCCTCCTTCAGTTTCTGTTCCATGTTTTGTTTCCCTATTTGTTCCCTTGAGCATTTTTGTTTCTCGTTCTAAGTAGAACTGAGGCATCCCCTCTTGGTCTTCCTTCTTCATGAGCTTCATGTGGTCTGTGAGTTGAGTCTTTGCTAATCCAAGCTTTTGGGCTAACATCCGTGGAGATATGTTTGTGTAGCTACCTTCTTTTACAGTTTTTGGAAGATTACTTTCTTGCTTTTTCTAGGTTGTAGTTTCCCTCCTTGTGTTGGAGTTTTCCACCAATTATTCTTTGAAGTACTGGATTTGTGTTGAGATACTGTGTAAATTTGGATTTGTCATGGAATATTTTGGTTTCTCCATCAATAATGATTGAGAGTTTTGCTGAGTATAGTAGTCTGGACTGGCATTTGTGTTCTCTTAGGGTCTTTATGATATCAGTCCAGGATCTTTTGGCTTTTATGGTCTCTGGTGAGAAGTCTGGTGTAATTCTTATAGGTCTGCCTTTATATGTTACTTTGCCTTTTTCCCTTACTGCTTTTAGTATTTTTTCTTTGTTTTGTACATTTGATGTTTTGACTATTATATGGCGGGAAGTATTTCTTTTCTGGTCTAAACTATTTGGAGTTCTGTAAGCTTCTTGTATATTTATGGACATCTCTTTCTTTAGGTTAGAGAAGTTTTCCTCTATAATTTTTTGAGGATATTTACTGGTCCTTTAAGTTGGGTGTCTTCCCCCTCATCTATACCTATTATCCTTAGGTTTGGCCTTCTCATTGTGTCTTGGTTTTCTTGTATATTTTGGGTTAGTAGCTTTTTGTATTTTGCATTTTCTTTGACAGTTGTGTCAATGTTTTCCATGGTATCTTCTGCACATGAGATTCTCTCTTCCATCTCTTGTATTCTGTTGGTGATACTTGTATCTATGACTCCTGATCTTTTTTTTTAGGTTTTCTATCTCCAGGGTATTGTCCCTTTGTGATTTCTTTATTGTTTCTACTTCCATTTTTAGATCCTGCATGGTTTTGTTTAATTCCTTCTTCCGTTTGGTTGTATTTTCTTGCAATTCCTTAAGGGATTTTTGTGTTTCCTCTTTAAGGGTTTCTATCTGTCTACCAGTGCTCTCCTTAAGTTCTTTGAGAGTGTTATTTAGGTCTTTCTTAAAGCCCTCTATCATCATCATGAGAAATGATTTTAATTCTGATTCCTGCTTTTCTGGTGTGATGGGGTGTTCAGGGCTTGCTCTGATGGGGGAGCTGGGTTCTGATGATGCCGTGTGACTTTGGTTTCTGTTGCTTACGTTCTTGCTCTTGCCTTTTGCCATCTGGTTAACTCTAGTGCTGCCTGTACTTGCTGTCTCTGACTGAAGCCTGTCTTTCCAGTTATCTAGCTTGTGTCTGATCTCCTAGGGGTCCAGATGTCTCTGTGATCTTTTCCAGCTGCACTGATTACAGTGGTACCTCTAGGATGCCTCAGGATATGGTGCCTCCAAGGTAGCAGTCCAGCTAGGTGTCTGCTGTTCTGGGTGCAGTGTCTCCTCTAGAATATCTCAGGATATGTTGTCTGAAGCTCTGAGTTCAGTTGTTCCTCTGTGGCTCTGGGTTGAGTGGACCTTCCAGTATGTCTCAGGTGGAATCCGGGGTCCACACAACAGCAGACCTGGCAGAGGTCTGATCCAGGCCTCAGATCTGAGATAGTTTCTAAGACACTGTCCAAGTTAGAGCACCTGGGATCCCTGCTTCCTCTGGGTTCTTGGGGGTTGGGGACAGAGCTGACACCCAAGATCTGCTCAGTGCTCTGGCCCAGATCGGAAGGAACCAGTGTTCCGGGCCGGGAGTGACTTCCTGGGTCCTTGTGGGTCCCAGTTACTCCCTGTTTAGGGCAGGCCCTGCTGTCTGCTTACCTAAGATACTGCCCGAGTTAGAGCGCCTGGGATCCCCACTTCCTCTGGGTTCTTGGAGGTTGGGGGCAGAGCTGCCACCCAAGATCTGCTCAGTGCTCTGGCCCAGACTGGAAGAAACCCAAAACAAACTGTTTTAAACCCAGTGATAATAAAATGAGATACATGCAAATCTGTGGGATACCAGGGAAATGGTATATAGGGCAAGTTCTACACTGGCTGAGAGGGTGGCTCAGTCAGGAAAAAAAATAAAACAGCAGTATAAACACAAGGATGTGAGTTCAGAGCCACAGCAACCTCATAAAAAGCTAGGCTCAATGGCACATGTCTGTAAACCCAGTAAAGGGGAGGCAGAAAATTGGTGAGCTCCATGTTTAGTGAGAGACCCTGAAGAAGAAAGGAGAGAGAGAGAGACAGAGAGAAACAGAGAGAGACAGAGACAGACAGAGAGAGAGAGACAGAGAGATAGGCAGAGACAGAGACTTAAAGAGACAGGAGAAGCAGAGACAAGAAAATTATACATTATATAGTCAATATTATATATTTTAGCCAGCAAGCAGCACACCACATATATAATAGTGGCCCCATAAGATTACATCACTTAATGATATTGTACTGTTCTGGTTTGCGCATGGACACACTATAGTGCTCACAAAACTGCAGCATCACAATTTGTCTCTACAATGTGTCACTATAGCACAGTGACATATAGCTGCTTCAAATAAAATTACCCAAACTAGCTAAGATTAATCCTGAAGAAGCATCATGATCACAAAGTGAGCCATGGTCACTAAGGGAAGTCATAGATACAGGTAAGAAAAACCTCATATGATAGAGGAAAGGACAGAGGGCAGAGAAATCAACAGAGCCAAAGGTGGTTTTGTATAAAATTGGTAAAGCCAATAAAGCACAGAAAGAGAGCGAAATGTGATTCTGACTGACCTGTGGGTCCTGTGATGCTAACAAAATGAAACAGTGTGAAAACCCTGCTGTCGGGACACTTGAGAAATTCTCTGGAATTAGACAAAACCCTTTACAAACAGAACTCTGGAGAAAGTGTCACAAGAAGAAAGAAACAACTCTGAGACTCTAATTTTGTTAAAGAAATTGCTTGTTGATTTAAAGAAAATCCTGGGCCCAAAATTCACAGGTGAATTCCAGTACAATTTTAAGGAAGAAGTAATTGCAGCAATATTCAAACCTGTTCAGTATATGAAGAGAAAACATCTCCCAGGCTTGTTTATAAAACCAATGTAAACATTGAGAAAAAGCTATTACAAGAAGCTATGGACTGAAATTATTCCTCATAAACAGAAAGAGAAATTTTGGTTTTTTTTTTTTTTTTTTTTTTTTTTTTTTTTTTTTTTTTTTTTTTTTTTTTTTTTTTTTTTTTTTTGTTTTTTGAGACAGGGTTTCTCTGTGTAGTCCTGGCTGTCCTGGAACTCACTCTGTAGACCAGGCTGGCCTCGAACTCAGAAATCCGCCTGCCTCTGCCTCCCAAGGATTAAAAGCATGCACCGCCATGCCCGGCCAGAGAAAAATCTTTAATAAAATATTTAAGAAAACAATTCAGCAATATATCAAAAGGACAACATCTCAATACAGAGTGAGATTTATTGTAGGAATGCAAATCAGTTTAACATTCAAAAGGTAAATTAAATATAATATCATTTGAATGGCTCCCCTATAGTATTTATATGTTAAAAATGAATCCCCAGTGCAACAGATTACTGTATCCCTGGAGAGGCATGCAGGTCATCAGAGCTCCACCTTCACGAGTGAAGAATGCTGCTCTGAATCAGGTTTGCCGGAGTGTGTTATTGCTCTTGCCCTTCTACCTTCCACCATGTGGGTATGCACCAACAAGGTGGGCACCTTGATCTCGAGCACTCCAGCTTGCAGAACAGTGAGAAGAAGTCCTTGTTTATACATACTAGCTGTGGGCAATCTGCTATAAGTTCACAGACAAACTAAGACATTGCAATTCACCACATTAAGAAAAGACAAAATTAGAACATGCCGTAAACTCACAACATAAAAAGCCTTTGAGAAAAGGCAACACTAGGCTGTGGATAAAGCCATTAACAATCCCGGAAGAATAAGTTTCTCAATTAAATAAAATATGTCTATAAAAAACTTCAGTTATTGTCATTCCTAATATTGAACTATTATATGCTCTCTCTCTAAGATGAGAATATAAAAACCATGTAATGATACCCACTCTTACCAAGTCTAATCCAATATAGTGTTACATTAAAATAGGAGATGGAAAGACAGATGATAGATAGATAATAGATAGATAGATAGATAGATAGATAGATAGAAAGATATATAGATAGATGATAGATGATAGAGAGATAGATAAAAGATATATAGATAATAGATAGATAGAAAGATTATAGCAACTGGAGAGAAAAATTAAAATTGTCATTCACAGATAAAGTAGTTTTGTGCTTAAATACCCAAAGGATTTAACAAACTGCTAGAACTGATTCATTTTAACATGACTATTAGATACAAGGTCAACTCACAAAAATCAATTGCATTTGTCTATATCAGAAACAATTGAAAATTAAATTTTAGAAAGCCACTATGTATAATAGTATCAAATAACATAAAAGGCTTTTGGATAAATTTAATTTCAAAGCTACATAAAGGCTCTAAAAAGAAAAAAGTGCGGATATAAACAAGACACAAAAATGGAGACATAGCTTAAGAAGAAAGAAGAGCAAAGTGTAGATGCTTCAATCCTACATAGAAGGGAGAACAAAATAATCACAGGAGGCAGAGGGAGTGACCTGGGAGGGAGTGAGGAGGGGGAGGGGAAAAGTGGGCAGGATCAGGGATGAGAGAGAAGTACAGAGAGTCAGGAAATTGAATAGAAATATGTAGCAGTGGAGGATGGAGAACTGAAGGAAGCCACTAGAAGGTCCCAGACTCCAGGGAAGCAAGAGGCTCCCAGGACCCAACTGGAATGACATTAGCCAAAATATTCAACAAAGTGGAGATAGAACCTGTAGAGACCACCTCCAGTAGATAGGCATGGCCCCCAGTTGAGTGATGGGGCCACTCACCCATCTCAAAAATTTTAACTCGAAATCGTTCCTGTCTAAAGAAAATGCAGACAAAAAAAAAAAAAAAAAAAAATGGAACAGAGACTGAAGGGAAGACCATTCAGAGACTGCCCCATCTAGGGATCCATCCCATCTGCAGACACCAAACCCCTACACTATTGCTGATGCTGAGAAGCGCTTGCTGACAGGAGCCTGATATGGCTGTCCCCTGAGAGGTTCTGCCAGCACCTGACTAATACAGATACAGATAATTATAGCCAATCATCAGTCTGAGCCTGGTGACCTCAATTGAAGAGCTAAGGGAAGGACTGAAGGAGCTGAAGGGGATTGCAACCCTATAGAAAGAATGATATCAATTAACCTGACCACCTAGCGCTCCCAGGGACTAAACCACCAACTGAATATAGAGGGACCCATGGCTTTAGCTACATATGTAGCAGAGGATGGCCTTATCAGGCATCTATGGGAGGGGCGGCCCTTGGTCCTATGGAGGCTTGATGCCCCAGCATTAGGGGGATGTTAGAGCTATAAAGAGGGAGTTGGTGAGTGGGTGGAGGAGCACCCCCATGGAGGCAAAGGGAGGCATGGAATGGGGGGTAGTTGTGTAGGGGAAACCAGGAATGAGGTGCCATCTGAAATGTGAGTGAAAAAAAAATTATTAATTAAAAAATGGAGACATAAACACTGTTTTGTGGAATGTAAACCTCCATAGTATTGAGATTTCTTTCTCCCTAAGTTAGTCTTTAGTTTTGCTGCACACCCAACAGATGTTGGAGATTCTGGTATATGTTGTCATTACTATAACAACTTATAATGAAAGAATCAACTTATAATGATAAAAAGTTTATTTTGTTTCATAGTTTTAAAGCATCCAGTCCACGTTGTGTTGGCTGTGTCTTTGGGCCCATAGCAAGGCAGCACACCATCATGATAGCATGCACATTGCATAACTCTAATCATAGACAAGGAGCAAAAGAAAAAAAAAGGAGACCGGTGTCTCAAATATACCTAAGAACACATTCCCATGACCTGAAGTCCTCCACAGAACCCCACCTCTTAGAGACCCCTTCACTTTCCAGGAGCTCCACTCCGAGGTCAAACCTTTGACACACAAGCCTTTATGAGACATATAAAATGAAAGCTTTAGAAAAAGATGGCCAAATATTAGTGATGGGATTATAAGATAATATAAATCCATGTGGCTGCTAACAATAAAGTTAGACAAGAGTTGTTCTGACACTCAGGAATCATTTCCCTTCCCCCACAAGAAGCAAGTGAGTATGTTCACTAAGACTCCTCCAGAAATCCTCATTCATGTTTTGTACATAATAGGTCATACTGGAAATAACTACATTGTCCATTAAAAAAAGAACAACTAAACCTATTATTCTCATAAAGGGACATCACTCAATGTCAAAAAACAAAATGGGCCACAGTTCAAACCCAGAACCTACATAGAAAGAGGAGAGAATCAGCTTCTGGAGTTTTCCTCTGACCTCCATTCTCTCCTCCTTGGCACATGGGCACACGCACACACATACACACACACACACACACACACACACACACACACACACACACAAGAGACAGAGAGAGAATAAATGTTAAAAATTTAAGTTAATATCAAAAGCATTATTTATAATAGTTGGAAAAAACCTGACATAAAACATACTGTCCTTAATGCTCAGTTAGCTTCCCCTGACACTCCTGTCTACCTGTGCTCATAGTGAACTCACCAAAGCTTTACACATAAAATTCCGTTGCCCAAAGCATCCACTGCAGTGAACAGGCAGCACCCCTGGAAGAAAACAAAACTTACAAATGCCAGTGCTAGGGAAGACCCTAGACCCTTGGGTAAGGATGCAGACGACATGTTGGGGGCCTGTACACCATCACCTTTCCAAGGGGAGGCTCTCTGGGGACTCAAATAGAAAAGGGAGGGAAAGTAGTGATTTTCATTCTTATTACAGACACAGGAGGACTCCAAAAATGAAAAGCAGAAACCAACTGTTTTAAAATGGCTCATTGTGCAAATAATACCAATTATAGTCATTTGTGTGAACTAATAGCCATTTCCGTAATCACCATGCAACCTATTAAGCAACAGTCCTACACCAGCCCATATGTGTCAGATTAAGCTTAATTGAACATTGTGAACTGGATCATCATAGTCCGTAGGCTTGTGTAGCCTAACCTAGCCTATCTGCCCACAGGGTTAAAGACTTTCAGGGAAGAGTAGCCCCGTCATTTCTTTTACCTCCAGTAAAATTGGAATGTAAGGAAGCTTTAGGCTCTCCGCAGCTGGGAAGTTAGTCATTGTTTGCTTGTGTTTGCAAGCCCCTCTCCATGGCCATTCATTGCAACTGCTGCTGGGCTCCCATCTGTTGGGACTCCAGCTATCTTCAAGAGATACAATCAAAACTGCTGATATCCAAACAAGAAATTGGCTAGTGTGATAGTTAATCAAGGCGGAAAATGCAAGTTCTGCCCTCTGCCTTGACTGTGTAATTACCATCAACTTGGAAATCATAAGTTATGATTTGCTGTGCTTATATGTACACCAACAGAGTCCAGATTTCCCAAAACTGAAGATTTTAACTACTCCCATCCTACATTCTTCAGCTTGGAAAGTTTGCTTTCCATATGCTTTGTTCATGTTTGTCTTGTTGTTTGTTTCCCAAATAATGATACTTAAGAAAATAACGAGTTTTCACTCTGGTACAAAGCAGAGCTCTTTGTGGTGCTATTCACTGGTGAGCCTTCTCCATGGAGATGAAAGGATGGTAGTGTCGACGCAGGGCCACCTTGATTATCAGATCATGAAAACTGGTCCTGTTCTCTACCTATGGACCGAAGTTCAATCCATGAAGATACAGATGCCTTGGTTTGGTTGTTATTTCAGAAAGTTTGCTCTTGAGAAACAAAAATTGATTGGAAAATTATGGATCATTAGGTCAACAATGAAGCCCATTTTACCATAATTGCATATGACACTTCTTCCAGATGTAGCAAATTAACATAAATCAACAGTTAAAGACAACATTCTGTTGGTCAGAAGTCTAAAATTGGTCAGTAGAGCTGTGTTTCTCATGGAAGGTCTAGGACACAATGTACTTCCCAACTTCTAGTTTTCAGATTCTCCCAGCATTTCTCAGTTCTTGGTCCCCACCTCATTCTGATCATTTTTCACTTTTTCCATCTCCTCAAGTTCTGCTGCCTCCTGTGGTAGGAGCTGTTAGTTGTTTGGCTGGCTGGCTGCTGGCTGCTGGCTGCTGGCTGCTGGCTGCTGGCTGCTGGCTGCTGGCTGCTGGCTGCTGGCTGCTGGCTGCTGGCTGCTGGCTGCTGGCTGCTGGCTGCTGGCTGCTGGCTGCTTGATTGCTTTGTTGCTTGGTTGGTTGCTATCTTGCTTGCCTGACTGCCTGACTGCCTGACTGCCTGACTGCCTGACTGCCTGACTGCCTGACTGCCTGACTGCCTGACTGCCTGACTGCCTGACTGCCTGACTGCCTGACTGCCTGACTGCCTGACTGCCTGCCTCCTTGCTTGCCCGCTTACCCACTTGCCCATTTGTCCAATTGCCTGCTTGTCCAATTGCCTGATTGCTTGCCTGCTTGCTTATTTGTTTACTTGTTTGATTCTTTGCTTGGTTGGTTGGTTGGTTGGTTGGTTGGTTAGTTGCTTGGTTGATTGGTTGGTTGGTTGCTTGCTTGCTTGCTTGCTTGCTTGCTTGCTTGCCTGTCTGCCTGCTTGCACATTTGCTTGGTTTGGGGAGTGTTGAGGTTGGAACCCAGAGCTATATGCATGCTAGGCAAATCTCTACCACTGACTCATGTCCTGTCCTTTCATAAAGACCCTTGACATTACGACAGGCCCAGGCACATTATCAGGATAATCTGTCCATCTTAAAACCCATATTGTAATTTGGAACTTTACTGCCCCCATGTGTTTGGTCCTCAGAGTAGCATCCTTAGGAGACAGAGACGAGAGGAGGTATGAATTCAGGACACTGGTCTATGCTGTTACTGGGAATAGTAGAGCCCTGAATCTCCTTCATTCATCCATTGAGCTTCTTCAGTTTTTAAATCTTTGTTGGATATCAAACCCAGAAACTTTCACATGGAATGAAAGTGCTCTACCACTGAGCTATATTCTTTGCCCAGTTGCTTTCACTTCTAAACCATGAGATGAGTAGATCCATTCTGCTGCTAACCAAAGGAATGGGGCCAAACAACCATAGACTTAAACCACTAAAACCATAAGCCAGAGATAAATCTTTTTCTTTAAAAATATTAATTTAAAACTTATTTACTTCTATGTATATGGGCATTTTGTCTGCATGTAAATATATGTACAATATGCATGCAGTGCTTGTAGAGGCCAGAAGATGTCAGTCCCCCTGGAACTGAGGTTACCCACACCATGTGAGTACTGGGAATTAAACCTGGATCCTCTAGAAGAGCAGTCAGTGCTCTTAATCACTGAATAATTTCTCCAGCTCCTAAATACATTTTCTTTGTAAACTGAGTATAACAGATATTTGTTATAGTAATGGGAATATGGCTAACACATAATGCCCAATCTAACTACATTTAAAAAGTTTTTGCTACATAAGGTAAGAGTCACAGAGCTACAATTAAGATCTAAACATCTTATAGAGAGATGTAATGATTATTTTTCATGCAATAATGATTAGGGGAGTAGTGACTTTGAAGGTAACAGCACTTGCTCCACCATCAAGAAGACTAGATTCTGGATTCCAGCACCCCCATGTTGCATGAAAACATCTCCTGTAAGCCAACCCCAAGGGGTTGGAGACAGAAGGATCTCTGTGTCATCTGGCTTCTGGGCTCACCAAGCAGGAGCCCAGAATTCAAGGTTAAAATGCTACTCTGCTGTAGAGAAACTATAAGAATGATGTAGGAGGCCATTAGATTTCCTCTTCTGACATTTGTGCATGCCCACCTATTGTACACACAGAGAGAGCCAGAGAGAGGGAGAGAGAGAGAGAGAGAGAGAGAGAGAGAGAGAGAGAGAGAGAGAGATTGAGAGAGACAGAGAGACAGAGACACATACATGCATGCATACATACATACATACATCAGTTTTTAAATAAATTTGAAACCCATATCAACATAAAAAAGAACATCTCTGATGAAAGGTTACTTGAAGTGAAATTGAAATAATTTGACAATTTGACATATGTAAAAATATACATGAATGATGTGTCAGGGTTAAATGTGTCCAAAGTTCTATGAAGGAAATAAATCCATTTTTTCTTGCTAAGTCTCCTCCTCTTCCTCTGGGGAGTATAGTTTCTTTCCTTCTACCATATATGTCCTAGGGATCAAAGTCAGGTTGTCAGGTTTGGTGGAAAGTGCCTTTATCTGCTAAGTTGTCCCATGGGACCAAAATAGTCAGTCACCCTAAAACTGTATTCTGAAAACTGTTGGACGTTTATCAGAGCACCAAAAGAATAATGACAATTAAAATTTACAAATAGTGTGTTTCCTTTACCTTGATAAAGTTCCAGCATCCTTCCAAATTTTAGGAAAATAAAAAATGAATAAAAATGAGGATTAGGTTGATCAGATAATAGTCAGTCAAGCAAACAATGGTAGTACAGTTGTTGTCCAGATTATAAAACAACGAATATCTAATGCAAGACGCTAAACCTTCATTCTGCATTACTCTCAGAAAACCGTTTATAGTGTAAGTATCCTCATCTTACTCTCAGAATATAATCTACATAGCACAAAATCTATAATTATTGATTTATGGTCCCTGGTTCTGAGCTAGCACATTCCTAAAGCTCAAACATGAGCGGAATTTTATTTTAGAACCATTTTCATTACCTGCCAAAGAAACCACAGGCTCAACAATGAAGTATGACATTCACAGAACTGTTTACTTAGTACTCTCAAGGTCCAGCCACACTGTAATGTGGATTTGAATTTCATTTCTGTCTATGGCCCAATGATATTCCATTCCAATAAGAACATTCTTGCATCTGCCCACTCAACTACTGAAGGACATCTGAATTCTTCTATTGGAGGGCTATTATGCCATGTTGTTATAAATATCTGTAAACAATTATTTATGTGACAGTTTTTATTCCTTTTGGACATATACCTAGAAGTGGAATTGTTGTTATTTCACATCTTGAGAAAGTAATAAACTGATTTCCTAAGTAGTGTACATATTATAAGTACCTTGGCAATGTATTAAGGACCGCAGACCTGGGCACCCTTTTCAATATTTGTTATTACCCACCTTTTTAACATTCTAACCATCCTACTAGCCACAAATAGGTGAAAGGGTTAAAAATTTTCAGGAACTCCTAACAGGCTGAGCAGAACCAAGAGTACAGGTCAGCTTGGTTGTGAGCTCTGTGTTTCAGGAACTTGACTGACCACAAGACAGATGGTTGATTATGAATAGGCTCTTTTAAAATAGCCTATACAAAATGTTCCTCATGACTGTTCCTTGGACACTGTCACAAACTGAATAATGGGCTGGTACTTTCCACAGGTGCTTCCAATAACCCCCCTTCACTCCCCTGGGTTGTGGTTTCCCCCCTGAGTTCTGGTTTTTGGCTTTAAATTCTCTCTGTCTCCTGGGGTCAGACCCCATTGCCCCAGCATGGGCTACAGATCTTGACCTCAACATGTTGATCGAAATATACCTCTTGCTGATTGCATCAAGTTCGGTGTCTTGTAAGTTACTGGGTGGCCACAAATTCCTGAGGCTTGGGTGAGGTCCTCCCTTCATGGGGGCCTTACATAGGCATCTCATTGTGGCTTTGATGTCTTCCTAAAATCATGTTTGAACATCTTTTCTTGTGGTTGTTGACCATTTGTATACATTCTTCTGAAAACTGTTTATCTAAATATTCAAATCACCTGCCCATGTTAAAATTGAGTCTTCTTGTCATTAATGATTTTTTTAAATCTTCATGGGAGCTAGAAAGATGGCTCAGCAGTCAAGAGAAGGCAATTGCAGAAGGTCCTGAGTTCAATTCCCAGCTCCCTCATGACGGCTCATAACTGTCTATAACTGCAGTCTCCTTGGATCTGATACCCTCTTCTGATGTGCATGTGTACATTCAGGCAAAACATTAAATAGATAGATGATACATAGATAGATAGATAGATAGATAGATAGATAGATAGATAGATAGATAGTGCTATTTTTAAAAACTTCATATATCCTAAATTGAGTTCTCTGACTTGATATAAGATCTGCAAGTATATTTCTTTCTATGAATGTGTTATAATTTTTTTAAAGTGAGGTGATATTTCATGTGTGCCTTTTCAAAATTATAACAATGCCAGCAAACTCACAGTTGGATATTCTGCTTTTTACTCTTAGGTTTTCCTCTCGAGTTCTTTCCTTCCTATTTAAAGTTCTGTGTTGTCATTCTATATTATTTAACATGGAACTCTCAAACGCAAACACTGCTTAGACACTGCACACACAGTGGAAGTCCTCCCTATGAGCCACTCCTTTTCATCTTACCCTACAGGTTTCCTTTCTCTATATCAGCAACCAGCCAAAAAAACAAGGGTGGGGGGAAGAATGCTTCTAATAAAGACTGTCATCTTTTATCTCTTACTTACAGAACTGAGGCTAATGCTCCGTCTTATAGCTCTAAGCAGTCCCCACAGGTTGCTACAATTACATTCTGAACACCTGAGAATGAACTTTCAGCCCCTGCTTGGTGAGGCTGCGTTTAACGTCTTTCCTGCTGTCAGTGTTTGCTGCTGTGCTTTTCATACACGAAAATCTTCTGAGGAGCTATAATCCTTAATTGTGCAGGGATAATCTCTATCCTGGCTGCCTTGGAATTTTAACAGCCTATAAACTTATATAAAAGGGAACATCAACCAAAATAATTGTCATAGAATAAGAAACTATCACACTCACATGTCTGTGGTTATCATGGCCTAGATGGTACCACCCTGCCTACCTCCCTTCCTCTTCTCACACATCTGTGATTATCATGTGATTATCATGTATCATCATGCCCTGTATGGTACCAACCCTGCCTACCTCCCTTTCTTTTTCTTACCTGTCTGTGACTATCATGTGATCATCATGGCCTGGATGATTCCACTCTCCCTACCTCCCTTCCTTTTTTCATCTTTGCCCATTATTCTCCATCATCAAAACACAATCAACACAGTCCCCCCATCTGATTCCTATTTCTTTCTCTTGCTCTTCCAATGGCAAGACCTGACCTGAACCTTTCATTTTGATTTTAATGCTCTTTTACTCTCAGAACATTTGTTAAAACTCCAACTGTTCTTTCTTAGGTTCTCTCTTAACATTAACGGAGTCATTGAGAATTTTGTGCATTCTCCAGTTATACAGCAGGAGATCGAATTATTTGAAAAAAAACTAAGAAACAATTCTCCCTATACTGAAGAGTGTGTGACCTGCTTCAATTCAATTTCTTAATTGTTACTGTGAGTTTCAAGAACATTTAATTTCTTGGAGGAAACACCCGAAAGCCTATAGATACAATTATATAAATAAAAGTTGGGGTGAGGGACTCAGGATGTAGTTCAGTGGTAGAGTACTTGCCTAGCATGCACAAGAGGCTAGTTCAATTCCCAGTAATACATAAAATGTTTTTAGGACAAAGAAAATATGAATCCAGAAAGATGTCCAGCAATTAAGGGCACTTGACACTCTTCAAAACTGACCCAAGTTCCCAGCACCTATGTGGGGTGGCTCATAACTTCTTATAACTCCATCTCCAGAGGATCTGACACTGTCTTCTGACCTCTGCAGGCACCTGCACACCTGTTCTCTACCCATCTATCTAAAAAATAATAAAAATAAATATTTTTAAAACAAAGAAAATGAAATAAATTATTAGTGTAGTTGACAGTTCCCAGTTTCTCTGTCAATAATTTCTAAATCTCCACCAATGCACATTAACTGATTTTAGAGCATCTTTTGTAACCACTCATTTTAACCAAGCATCCTTTGTAAAGATCCATCTTAGCCAGAAAATGAGCATTTTTACACAGTTATAACTGGGTAACATCTTGACCACCAGATGATCCTGACCTGCATCTGACGTATATTACTCAGGGTTCTCTAGAGGAACAGAATTTATAAAATAAATATATATTCATATATATGTGATATGTGAATACATATATACATATGTACATCATATACACAAATACACACACATATATGTGGTGTGTGTGTACATATATATGTTATAATGGTTTACATGCTGTCTTCTAATAGAAGGTACAAGAATTCAGTAGTTGTTCAGTCCACAAAACTGGATGTATCCACTGGTCTTCAGTATATGCCAGAATCCTGAAGAAAGAGGTTCTGATGCCAGTAAAGGAATAGACTTGCCAGCAAGAGAAGTAGAAAAAGAAATTAAATTTTCTTCCTTCATGTTTTTTATATAGACTATGAGCAGAAAATGTGAGCTAGATTAAAGGTGGATCTTTCCATCTCAGAAGATCTGTATTAAAGTTCATCTTCCCACCTCAGAAAATCCAGATTAAAAAGTGGGTGGGTCTTCCCATTTCAAGTGATTTAATCAAGAAAAGAATTCCTCTGGGGCATTCCCAGCCACTTGGGCTTTAGTTAATTCCAGATTTATTCAAGTTGATAACCAAGAATAGGCACCACACCAAGCTATAAAACAGAGTTGTTAAGCTGGTGATTAATGAATCATTTTGTGTCAACTATTGGACTATTTATTAACAAACATATATTGATTGCTTGGAGAAAAAGGCCAGGAATAGGCTGTGGCCTACCTTTGTCGAATTTATCATATAAAACCCTTCTGCCAGCTGTAGGTGTGTGGATCCGACTGTTTACACTTGAGAACAAGACACACTTCTATGCATGCCTCCATATTCAAACATTACACACAGATGCACGTAACTGCAGCTTTTCTCCTGGTATTTCTTTCTGTTTTGATTTAATAAAGTTAAGCTAAAGAAATTTTAAGTAGGACAGTGGATCTTCAATGAGAGTCTTCATAAAATTAGAATATGACCTTAAAAAGTGAGGGCAGACCAACTAAATTTAGAAATTACAAAATGTAAGTCCCGTGTCCTCAGAAGCCTGGGATCTGGTTTGCCCAGATGTTTACCATCCATTTTCTTCCTTGCTGAATTCTTGCCATAGGTAAAGTCCAGTGTGGCTGAATATTTATGTCCCTCTAGCTTTGTAAGATAATTTTATTAGCCATGGGAGTACAATCAATGAGATACGTGCATGTATATACAAAAAAAAGAGGGGGCTTGTTTTAAAGAATCATTTCCTGTGGTTGTACAAGTATGAAATCTTCAAAGCAGGATGGTCTTGCTAAGAGCCTCATGCTCCCCTAGAGTCATAAGGCAGTTGGGAGGCAAAATTCCTTCCCTTCTGGAGAGATCAGTCTTTCTCTTATGACCTTAAATAAGATGAAGTCTACACACATTGTCTACAATACTAAAAGTATACAGATTGAAGGGCTAAATCACATTTTTAAACGTGATTTTATAGAAACATCTAGACTGGTGTTGGACTAAATATCTGGGTACCAGATTGACACAGCCAGTCAAATATCAGAATAAGCAAACATAGCTTGCTACAAAGGAGTAAAATTAGATTTTGTCTCCTGGAAATAGGAATGAAGAATCTCTCTTTTCTCTCTCCTCTCCTCTCCTCTCCTCTCCTCTCCTCTCCTCTCCTCTCCCTCTCTCTCTCTCCTCTCCTCTAACTCTCCTAACTCTCTCTCTCTCCTCCCTCCCCACTCTCTCTCATGACAAACATGAGTCCCACAAAACTTATTAAGCTGAATGAGGGAAGGAGCTCCTAGAGTCAGACAAGATTAGT
>NW_023045975.1:47441-89707 GCF_011762505.2 Arvicanthis niloticus | reverse complement strand
AATAGGGCATCTGGAGAGAGGAGAGAAAAGATGTGCATCGGGAGAGAGGAGAAGACAGAAGGTCATCCAGAGTGAGGAGATAACAGAAGGGCATCCAGAGAGAGGAAAGGAAAAATAGGGAATCCAGAAAGAGGGAGAACAGAAGTGCATCCAGAGAGAGGAGAAGACAGAAGGGCATCCATAGAGAGCAGAAGATAGAACTGTATCCAGAGAGTGGAGAAGACAGAAGGGAATCCAGAGAGAGTAAAGAACAGAAGGGCATCCAGAGAGACGAGAGGCCAGAAGGCCATACAGAGAGAAAAAAAGACAGAAGGGCATCCAGAGAGAGGAGAGAACAGATGGGCATCCAGAGAGAGGAAAAGAAAAATAGGGAATCCAGAAAGAGGAGAGAACAGAAGTGCAGCCAGAGAGAGGAGAAGACAGAAGGGCATCCAGAGAAAGGAGAGGATAGAATGGCATCCAGAGAGAGGAGAAGACAGAAGAATATCCAGAGAGGCGAGAAAAAAGGGGCATCCAGAGAGAGCAGAGCCTAGAAGGGCATTGAGAGAGAGAGAGTAGAAGACAGAAGGGTATCCGGAGAGAAGAGAGAACAGAAAGGCATCCAGAAAGAGGAGAGAACAGAAGGTCATCAATATAGAGGAGAGAGTAGAAGGGCATGCAGAGAGAGGAGAGGACAGTAAGGCATCTGGATAGAGGAGATGACAGAAGGGCATCCAGAGAGAGGAAAAGAAAAATAAGGAATCCAGAAAGATGAGAGAACAGAAGTGCATCCATAGAGAGGAGAAGACAGAAGGGTATCCATAGAGAGGAGAAGAGAGAATGGCATCCAGAGAGAGGAGAATACAGGAGGGAACCCAGAGAGAGGAGAGAAATAAGCGCATCCAGAGAGTGGAGAGACCAGAAGGGCATAGAGTGAAAGAGAGGAGAAGACATAAGAGCATCTGCTTAGAGGAGAGAACAGAAAGGCATTCAGAAAATGGAGAGAACTGAAGGTCATCAAGAGAGAGGAGAAGACAGAAAAGAATCCAGAGAGAAGAGAGAACAGAAGGGCATCCAAAGAGTGGAGAGAGTAGAAGGTTATCCAGAGAGAGGAGAAGACAGTAGGGCATCCAGAGAGAGGAGAGAACAGAAGGGCATCCGGAGACAGGAGAGCAAATGGCATCCACATAACATAGTACAGAAGGCCATACAGAGAGAAAAGAAGACAGAAGGGCTTCTAGAAAGAAGAGAGAACAGAAGGGCATGCAGAAAGAGGAGAGAACAGAAGGGCATCCATTAAAGGAGAAGACAGAAGTGAATCCAGAGAGAGGAGAGAACAGAAGGGCATTCGGAGAGAGGAGAGAAGAGAAGTGCATCCAGAGAGAGGAGAAGACAGAAGGGCATCCATAGAGAGCAGAGGATAGAACTGTATCCAGAGAGTGGAGAAGACAGAAGGGAATCCAGAGAGAGTAAAGAACAGAAAGGCATCCAGAGAGAGGAGAGACCAGAAGGCCATACAGAGAGAAAAGAAGACATAAGGGCATCCAGAGAGAGTAGAGAAGAGATGGGCATCCAGAGAGAGGAAAAGAAAAATAGGGAATCCAGAAAGAGTAGAGAACAGAAGTGCATTCACAGTGAGGAGAAGACAGAAGGGCATCCAGAGAAAGGAGAGGATAGAATGGCATCCAGTGAGAGGAGAAGACAGAAGAACATCCAGAGAGGAGAGAAAAAGGGGCATCCAGAGAGAGGAGAGCCTAGAAGAGCATTGAGAGAGAGAGTAGAAGACAGAAGGGTATCCGGGGAGAAGAGAGAACAGAAAGGCATCCAGAAAGAGGAGAGAACAGAAGGTCATCAATATAGAGGAGAGAGGAGAAGGGCATCCAGAGAGAGGAGAGGACAGTAGGGCATCTGGATAGAGGAGATGACAGAAGGGCATCCAGAGAGAGGAAAAGAAAAATAAGGAATCCAGAAAGAGGAGAGAACAGAAGTGCATCCATAGAGAGGAGAAGACAGAAGGGTATCCATAGAGAGGAGAAGAGAGAATGGCATCCAGAGAGAGGAGAAGACAGAAGGGAATCCAGAGAGAGGAGAGAAAAAAAGCGCATTCAGAAAAAGGAGAGAACAGAAGGTCATCGAGAGAGGAGAAGACAGAAAGGAATCCAGAGGGAAGAGAGAACATAAGGACATCCAAATGAGGAGAGAGTAGAAGGTTATCCAGAGAGAGGAGAGAACAGAAGGGCATCTGGCGACAGGAGAGCAAAGAAGGGCATCCACATAACATAGTACAGAAGGCCATACAGAGAGAAAAGAAGACAGAAGGGCTTCTAGATAGAGGAGAGAACAAAAGGGCATGCAGAAAGAGGAGAGAACAGAAGGGCATCCATTAAAGGAGAAGACAGAAGCGAATCCAGAGAGAGGAGAGAACAGTAGGGCATTCGAAGAGAGGAGAGAACAGAAGGGCATCTGAAGAGAGAGGAAAAGACAGAAGGTCATCCACAGAGAGGAGAGAACAGAAATGCATCCTGAAAGGGGAAAAGACAGAAGGGCATCCAGAGAGAGGAGGAGACAGAATGGCATCCATTGAGAGGAGAGAACAGAAGGGCATCAAATGTTAGGGGAGAATAGAAGGGCATCCAGAGAGAGGAGAAGACATTAGGGCATTCGGAGAGAGGAGAGAACAAATGGGCATCGGAGAGAGGAGAAGACAAAAGGGCATCCAGAGAGAGGAAAAGAAAAATAGGGAATCCAGAAAGAGGAGAGAACAGAAGTGCATCCAGAGATAGAAGAAGAAAGAAGGGCATGCAGAGATAGGAGAGGATAGAACGGCATCCGGAGAGATGAGAGAACAGATGGGCATCCAGAGTTAGGAGAAGACAGAAGGGTATCGAGAGAAGAGAGGATAGAACAGCATGAAGAAAGAGGAGAAGACAGAAGGGAATCCAGAGAGAGAATAGAAGAGAATGCATCCAGAGAGAGCATAGACCAGAAGGGCAAAGAAAAAAATAGGAAAAGACAGAAAGGCACCCGGAGAGAGGAGAGAAAAAAAGGGAATCCAGATAAAGGAGAGAACAGAAGGTCAACAAGAGAGAGGAGAATACAGAAGGGCATCCAGAGAGAGGAGAGAGTAGAAGGGCATCCAGAGAGAGCAGAAGACAGTAGGGCATCCGGAGAGTGGGGAGAACAGAAGGGCATCTGGAGAGAGGAGAGCAAAGAAGGGCATCCACATAAAATAGTAGAGAAGGCTATACAGAGAGAAGAGAAGACAGAAGGGCATCTAGATAGAGAAGAGAACAAAAGGGCATCCAGTGAAGGAGAAGAAAGAAGCGAATCCAGAGGGAGGAGATAACAGGAGGGCATTTTGAGTGAGGAGAGAACAGAAGGGCATAGGGAACGAAGCGAAGACAAAAGGTCATCCAGAGAGAGGAGATGACAGAAGGGCATCCAGAAAGAGGAAAATATGAAAAGGGAATGCAGAGAGAGGAGAGAACAGAAGTGCATCCTCAGATAGGAGAAGAACGAAGTGGATGCGGAGAGAGGAGAGAACAGAAGGGCATCCAGATAGAGGAGAGAACAGAAGGGCATCCAGAGAGGAAAAGACAGAAGGGAATCCAGAGACAGGAGAGGACACAAGTATATCCCGAGAGAAGAGGAAACAGAAGGGCATCCAGAGAGAGGAGAGGATAGAACAGCATTTAGAGAGAGGAAAAGACAGAAGGGCATCCAGAGAGAGAAGAGAACAGAAGGGCATCCAGGGAGATGAAAAGAAAAATAGGGAATCCAGAAAGAGGAGACAACAGAAGTGCATTCACAGATTGGAGAAGACAGAAGGGCATCCAGAGAAAGGAGAGGATAGAGCAGCACCCAGAGAGAGGAGAAGACAGAAGAGTATCCAGAGAGGAGAGAAAAAAGGGCATCCAGAGAGAGGAGAGCCTAGAAGGCATTGAGAGAGAAGGAAGAAGACAGAAGGGCATCCAGAGTAAAGAGAGAACAGAAAGGCATCCAGAAAGAGGAGAGAACAGAAGGTCATCAATAGAGAGGAGAGTAGAAGGGCATCCAGAGAGCAGAGAGACCAGAAGGGCATCCAGGGAGAGGAGAAGACAGAAGGGCATCTGGAGAGAGGAGAGAACAAAAGGTCATCCAGAAATAGGAGAAAACAGAAAGGGCATAAAGAGAGAGGAGAAGACAGAAGGGAATCCAGAGAGATTAGAGATTAGAAGGGCATCCAGAGAGAGGAGAAGACAGTAGGGCATCCTGAGAGAGAAGAGAACAGATGGGCATCCAGACAGAGGAAAAGAAAAATAGGGAATCCAGAAAGAGGAGAGAACAGAAGTGCATCCAGAGAGAGGAGAAGACAGAAGGGTATCCAAAGAGAAGAGAGGATAGAACGGCATCCAGAGAGAGGAAAAGACAGAAGGGAATCCAGAGAGAGGAGAGAAAAAAAGGGCATCCAGAGAGAGGAGAGACCAGAAAGACATAGAAAGGGAGAGTAGAAGACATAAGGGCATCCGGAGAGAGGAGAAAACAGAAAGGCATGCAGATTAAGGAGAGAACAGAAGGTCATCAAGAGAGAGGAGAAGACAGAAAGGGAATCCAGAGAGAAGAGAGTTCAGAAGGGCATCCAGAGAGAGGAGAGAGTAGAAGGGCATCGAGAGAGAGGAGAAGACAGTAAGGCATCCTTAGAGAGGAGAGACCAGAAAGGCATCTGGAGAGAGGAGAGCAAAGAAGGGCATCCACATAAAATAGTACAGAAGGCCATACAGAAGAAGAGAAGACAGAAGGGCATCTAGAGAGGAGAGAACAGAAGAACATCCAGAAAGAGTAGAGAACAGAAGGGCATCCAGAGAAGGAGAAGACAGAAGCGAATCCAGAGAGAGGAGAGAACAGAAGGGCATTCAGAGTGAGGAGAGAACAGAAGGGCATCGGGAGAGAGGAGAAGACAAAAGGACATCCAGAGAGAGAAGATGACAGAAGTGCATCCAGAGAGAGGAAAAGATAAAAAGGGAATGCAGAGAGAGAAGAGAACAGAAGTGCATCCTGAGAGAGGAGACGACAGAAGGGTATGTGGAGAGAGGAGAGAACAGAAGGGCATCCAGAAAGAGGAGAGAACAGAAGGGCATCCAGAGAGAGGAGAAGACAGAAGGGAATCCAGAGAGATTAGAGGACAGAAGGACATACCAAGAGAAGAGAAAACAGGAAGGGCATCCAGACCAGAGAGAGGAGAAGAGAGAAGGAAATCCATAGAGAAGAGAGAACAGAAGGGAATCTAGAAAGAGGAGAGACCAGAAGGGCATCCAGGAAGAGGAGAAGACCGAAGGGCATCCGGAGATAAGAGAGAACAGAAGGGCATCCAGGAAGAAGAGAGAGTAGAAGGGCATCAAGAGAGAGGAGAAGACAGAAGGGATTATATAGAGCTGAGAGAACAGAAGGGCATCCAGAGAGAGGACAGAGCAGAAGGGCATCCAGAGAGAGGAGAAAACAGAAGGGCATCCAGAAAGAGGAGAAGACAGAAGGGCATTGGAAGATATGAGAAGACAGAAGGGCATCCAGAGAGATGAGAGCAAAAAAGGCATCCACATAAAATAGTACAGAAGGCCATACAGAGAGAGGAGAATACAGAATGGCATCTAGATTGATTAGAGAACAGAAGAGCATCCAGAAAGAGGAGAGAACAGAAGGGCATCGGAAGAGAGACTAAATGACAGAATGTCATCAAGAGAGAGGAGAGAACAGGAATGCATCCATAAAGAGGAGAAGACAGAAGGGCATCCAGAGAGAGGAGAGAACAGAATGGCATCCAGTGAGAGGAGAGAACAGAAGGGCTTCCAATGTTAGGGGAGAATAGAAGTACATCCAGAGAGAGGAGAAGACAGTAGGGCATCCGGAGAGAGGAGAGAACAGATGGGCATCGGGAGAGAGGAGAAGACAGAAGGTCATCCAGAGAGAGGAGATGCCAGAAAGGCATCCAGAGAGAGGAAAAGAAAAATAGGGAATCCAGAAAGAGGAGAGAACAGAAGGGCATTCGGAGTGAGCAGAGAACAGAAGGGCATTGGGAGAGAGGAGAAGACAAAAGGTCATCCAGAGAGAGGAGATGACAGAAGGGCATTAAGAGAGAGGAAAAGATAAAAAGGGAATGCAGAGAGAGGAGAGAACAGAAGTGCATACTGATAGGGGAGACGACAGAAGGGTATGTGGAGACAGGAGAGAACAGAAGGGCATCCAGAAATAGGAGAGAACAGAAGGGCATCCAGAGAGAGGAGAAGACAGAAGGGAATCCAGAGAGAGGAGAGGACAGAAGGACATACCGATAGAAGAGAAAACAGAAGGGCATCCAGAGAGAGGAGTAGACAGAAGGGAATTCATAGAGAGGAGAGAACAGAAGCGCATCTAGAGAGACGAGAAACCAGAAAGGCATCCAGGGAGAGGAGAAGACCGAAGGGCATCCGAGGAGAAGAGAGAACAGAAGGGCATCCAGAAAGAGGAGAGAACAGAAGGGCATAAAGAGAGAGGAGAAGACAGAAGGGATTCCATAGAGAGGAGAGAACAGAAGGGCATCCAGTTAGAGGAGAGAGTAGAAGGGCATCAAGAGAGATGAGAAGACAGTAGAGAATCCGTAGAAAGGAGAGAACAGAAGGGCATCCAGAGAGAGGAGAGAGCAGAAGGGCATCCAGAGAGAGGAGAAAACCGAAGGGCATTCGGAGAGAGGAGAGAACAGAAGGGCATCCAGAGTGAGGAGAGAGCAGAAGGGCATCCAGAGAGAGGAGAAGACAGTAGGGCTATCCAGAAAGAGGAGAAGACAGAAGGGCATCGAAAGATAGGAGAAGACAGAAGGGCATCCAGAGAGACGAGAGCAAAATGGCATCCACATAAAAACGTACAGAAGGCCATACAGAGAGAGGAGAAGACAGAATGGCATCTAGATTGATTAGAGAACAGAAGGGCATCCATTAAAGGAGAAGACAGAAGAGAATCCAGAGAGAGGAGAGAACAGAAGGGCATTCGGAGAGAGGAGAGAACAGAAGGGCATCGGAAGAGAGACTAAATGACAGAATGTCATCCAGAGAGAGGAGAGAACAGAAATGCATCCATAAAGAGGAGAAGTACAGAAGGGCATCCAGAGAGAGGAAGAGGCAAGAATGGCATCCAGTGAGAGGAGAGAACAGAAGGCATCCAATGTTAGGGGAGAATAGAAGGACATCCAGAGAGAGAAGGAGACAGTAGGGCATCCGGAGAGAGGAGAGAACAGATGGGGATTGGGAGAGTGGAGAAGACAGAAGGTCATCCAGAGAGAGGGGATGACAGAAGGGCATCCAGAGAAAGGAGAGGATAGAACAGCATCCAGAGAGAGGAGAAGACAAAAGGGCCTCCAGAGAAAGGACAGGATAGAATGGGATCCAGAGAGAGGAGAAAACATAAGGAAATCCAGAGAGAGGAGAGAACAGAAAGGCATCCAGGAAAGGAGAGACCAGAAGGCCATATAGAGAGAAGAGAAGACAGATGGGCATCCAGAGAGAGGAGAGAACAGGAAGGCATCCAGAGAGAGGAGAAGACAGAAGGGCAGCCAGAGAGAAGAGATGACAGAAGGGCATCCAGAGAGAGGAAAAGAAAAATAGTGAATCCAGAAAGATGAGAGAACTGAAGTGCATCCAGGGAGAGGAGAAGACAGAAGGGCGTCCATGGAAAGGAAAGGATAGAATGGCACCCAGAGAGAGGAGAAGACAGAAGCATATCCAGAGAGAAGAGAAAACAGGGCTTCCAGAGAGAGGAGATCCTAGTAGGGCATTGAGAGAGAGAGAGAGGAGAAGACAGAAGGGCATCAGGAGAGAGGAGAGAACAGAAGTGCATCCAGAAAGAGGAGAGAACAAAAGGTCATCAATAGAGAGGAGATAGTAGAAGGACATCAAGAGAGAGGAGAAGACAGTAGGGCATCCGGAGAGAGGAGAGAACACATGGGCATCCAAAGAAAGAAGAGAGCCGAAAGGCATCCAGTGAGAAGAGAAGACAGAAGGGCATCCAGAAAGAGGAGAAGACAGAAGAACATTGGGAGATAGGAGAAGACAGAAGGGCATCAAGAGAGAGGAGAGAAAAGAAGGGCATCCACATATAATAGTACAGAAGGCCAGACAGAGAGAGGAGAAGACAGAAGGTCATCTAGATAGAGGACAGAACAGAAGGTCATCCAAAAAGAGGAGAAAAGAGAAGGGCATCTAGAGAAGGAGAAGACAGAAGGGAATCCAGAGAGAGGAGTGAACAGAAGGGCATTCAGGAGAGGAGAGAACAGAAGGGCATCAAGAGAGAGGAGAAGACAGAAGGGAATCCAGAGAGAGGAGAGAACAGAAGGACATTCGGGGAGAGGTGTGAACAGATGGGCATCAGGAGAGAAGATAAGATAGAAGGTCATCCAGAGAGAGGAGATGACAGAAGGTCATCCAGAGAGAGAAGATGACAGAAAAGCATTCAGAGAGAGGAAAATAAAAATAGGGAATATAGAGAGAGGAGAGAACAGAAGTGCATCCTGAGAGAGGAGACGACAGTAGGGTATACTGAGAGAGGAGAGAACAGAAGGGCATCCAGAAAGAGGAGAGAACAGAAGGGCATCAAGAGAGAGGAGAAGACAGAAGGGAATCCAGAGAGAGGAGAGAACAGAAGGACATTCGGGGAGAGGTGTGAACAGATGGGCATCAGGAGAGAAGATAAGATAGAAGGTCATCCAGAGAGAGGAAAATGAGAATAGGGAATCCAGAAAGAGGAGAGAATAGGAGTGCATCCAGAGAGAATAGAAGACAGAAGGGCATCCAGAGAGAGGAGAAGACAGAAGGGAATCCAGAGAGAGGAGAGAACAGCGGGACATCCAGAGAGAGGAGAGAGCAGTAGGACATCCAGAGAGAGGAGAAGACAAAAGGGCATCCAAGAGAAGAGATGACAGAAGGGCATTCAGAGAGAGGAAAATAAAAATAGGGAATCCAGAACGAGGAGAGAACAGAAGTGCATCGAAAGAGAGTAGAAGACAGAAAGGCATCCAGAGAGAGGAGAGGATATAACGGCATCCAGACAGAGGGGAATACAGAAGGGAATCCAGAGAGAGGAGAGAACAGAAGGGCATCCAAAGAGCGGAGAGACCATAAGGGCATCTACAGAGAGGAGAAGACAGAAAGCCATCCAGAGAGAGGAGATGACAGAAGGGCATCCAGAGAGAGGAAAAGAAAAATATGGAATACAGAAAGAGGAGAGAACAGAAGTACATCCATAGAGAGAAGTCACAAGGGCATCCAGAGAAAGGAGAAGATAGAAAGGCATCCAGAGAGAAGGAGAAGACAGAAGGGTATCCAGAGAGAGGAGAGAAAAAAAGGCCATCCAGTAAGAGGAGAGCCTAGAAGGGCATTGAGAGAGAGAGAGGAGCAGACAGAAGGGCATCCGGAGAGAGGAGAGAACAGATGGGCATCCAGAGAAAGAAGAGAGCAGTAGTGCATCCAGAGAGAGGAGAAGACAGAAGGGCATCCAGTAAGATGACAAGACAGAAGCGAATCAGGAGATAGGAGTAGACAGAAGGGCATCCAGAGAGAGGAGAGCAAAGAAGGGCATCCACATAAAATAGTACAGAAGGCCATACAGAGAGAAGAGAAGACAGAAGGACATCTAGATAGAGGAGAGAACAGAAGGGCATCCAGAAAGAGGAGAGAACAGAAGGGCATTCAGAGAAGGAGAAGACAGAAGCGAATCCAGAGAGTGGAGAGAACAGAAGGGCATTCAGAGAGAGGAGAGAACAGAAGGGCATCAGTAGAGAGGAGAAGACAGAAGGTCATCCAGAGAGAGGAGATGACAGAAGTTCATTCAAAGAGAGGAAAAGAAAAATAGGGAATGCAGAGAGAGGAGAGAATAGAAGTGCATCCTGAGAGAAGAGATGACAGAACGGTATGCAGAGAGAGTAGAGAACAGAAGGGCATCCAGAAAGAGGAGAGTACAGAAGGGCATTCAGAGAGAGGAGAAGACAGAATGGAATCCAGAGAGAGGAGAGGACAGAAGGACATCCTGAGAGAAGAGAGAACAGAAGGGCATCCAGAGAGAGGATGAGACAGAAGGGAATCAATAGAGAGGAGAGAATAGAAGGGCATCCAGAGAGAGGAGAGACCAGAAGGGCATCCAGTGAGAGGAGATGACCGAAGGGCATCCAGAGAGAATAGAGAACAGAAGGGCATCCAGAAAGAGGAGAGAACAGAAGGGCATCAAGAGAGAGGAAAAAAACAGAACGGAATCCACAGATAAGAGAGAACAGAAGGGCATCCAGAGATTGCAGAGAGTAGAAGGGCATCCTGAGAGAGGAGAAGACAGTAGGGCATCCGTAGAGAGGAGAGAACAGAAGGGCATCCAGAGAGAGGAGACAGTAGAAGTGCATCCAGAGAGAGGAGAAAATCGAACAGTATTCGGAGAGAGAAGGGAACAGAAGTGCATCCAGAGAGAGGAGAGAGCAGAAGTGCATCCAGAGAGAGGAGAAGACAAAAGGGAATCGAGAGATAGAGAAGACAGAAGGGAATCGGGAGATAGGAGAAGACAGAATGGACTTCAGAGAGACGAGAGCAAAAAAGAAATCCACATAAAATAGTACAGAAGACCATACAGAGAGGGGAGAAGACAGAAGAGCATCTAGATAGAGGAGAGAACAGAAGGGCATGCAGAAAGCGGAGAGAACAGAATGACATCCATTAAAGGAGAAGACAGAAGCGAATCCAGAGAGAGGAGATAACAGAAGGGCATTTGGAGAGAGGAGAGAACAGAAGGGCATCAGAAGAGAGAGGAAAAAACAGAAGGTCATCCAGAGAGAGGAGAGAACAGAAATGCATCCAGAAAGAGGAGAAGACAGAAGGGCATCCAGAGAGAGGAGAGGACAGAATGGCATCCAGTGAGAGGAGAGAACAGAAGGGCATCCATTTTTAGGGGAGAATAGAAGGGAATCTAGAGTGAGGAGAGAACAGAAAAGCATCCTGAGAGAGGTGAAGACAGAAGGGCATACAAAGTGAGGAGAGAACAGAAGGGAATCTGTAGAGTGAAAAATTATAAAGGCCATATTTTGAAATATGTGTAGATTTTTCGCCTTACAGAACACAGAACTGAAAATAAGATTTCACACCTTCATATTCCAGGTGAAGGACACTTGCTGGATTACATTCCTCAAGCCTTGCCCAAGGCAGGAAGACACATTCCTGACCACAGATAAAAGATGCTGCCACCTAGGTGGGGCTATAGTAGGAAGAAGCAAAGATAGTTAATCTGAAATAGTTGGTAAATGGCAGGATAGGACACAATAGCATGATAAAAACCACATTTTTGTGAAGAATGAGTGTGCAGAGTGATTTCACATGACTCTAGACCATTTGGGCTAGATTACTCTGAAATGTTCCACTGTTAATGGTTACCCCTCCCTTGGCCTTCCCATTGATATGTTCAAAATTTGTAAAACAACCAATCATGTGTAACCATGTGAAAATGCAACCATTCATATGTAACCATGCGAAAATGCAACCATTCATGTGTAAGCACGCAGAAATGCAACAATTCATGTGTCAGTAAGCAAAGATGCAGTCCTTTCCCCACCCCATGCTATAAAAGACCCTTTACCCCACCACTCGGGGTCAAAAACCTTGCTCTTGGAGCTAAGGATCTTGCCGTTATGACCACCGGCTTACTTCCATAATAAAGCCTCTGCTGATTGCATCCAGGTAAAGTTTCTTGTGACCTTTGGGTGGTCGAGATTTCTGGAAGCTTGAAGAAGGGTCTCCCGTGTATGGATGTCTTCACACCCAGAAAGAGGAGAGAGCAGAAAGGTATCCAGAGAGAGGAGAAGACAGTAGGCCATCCGGAGAGAGAAGACAACAGAAGGGCATCCAGAGAGAGGAGAAAACAGAAGGGAATCCGGAGAGAGGAGAGAGCAGAAGGGCATCCAGAGAGAGGAGAAGACAGAAGGGAACCTGAAAGGAAGAAAACAGAAGGGCATTTGGACAGAAGAGAAGACAGAAGAGCCTCCAGAGAGGAGAGGACAGAAGGCCATCCAGAGGAACGAGAGAACAGAAGCGAATCCAGAAAGAGGAGAGAATGAAGGGCATCCAGAGAAGGAGAAGACAGAAGCAAATAAAGAGAGAGTAGAGAACAGATGGTCATTCAGAGAGAGGAGAGGACAAAAGGTCCTCACCAGGGAGAGAAGATGAGAGTTGGGCATCCAGATAGAGGAAAAAAATAGGTAATTCAGAAACAGGAGAGAACAGAAGTGCATCGAGAGAGAGGAAAAGACAAAAGGACATCCAGAGATAGGAGAAGACAGAAGGGCATCCAGAGAGAGGAGAGAGTAGAAGGGCATTCAGAGAGAGGAGAAGACAGTAGGGCATCTGGAGAGAGGAGAGAACAGAAGGGCATCCAGAAAGAGTAGAGAGCAGAAGGGAATCCAGAGAGGAGAAAACCGAAGAGAATCAGGAGGAGGAGAGAACAGAAGGGCATCCAGAGAGAGAGAGAGAGAGAGAGAGAGAGAGAGAGAGAGAGAGAGAGAGAGAGAGAGAGAGACTAGAAGGGAATCCAGAGAGAGGAGAAGACAGAATGGCATCCAGAATGAGGAGAAGACAGAAGGGCATCGGGAAATAGAAGAAGTAAAAAGGGCATCCAGAGAGACGAGAGCAAAAAAGGCATCTACATAAAATAGTACAGAAGGCCATAAAGAGAGAGGAGAATACAGAAGGGCATCTAGATAGAGGAGAGAAAAGAAGGGCATCCAGAAAGAGGAGAGAACAGAAGGGCATCCAGAGAAGGAGAAGACAGGAGCGAATCCAGAGAGAGTAGAGAACAGAAGGGCATCGGGAGAGAGGAGAAGACAGAAGTTCATCCAGAGATAGGAGAGAACAGAAATGCATCCAGAAAGAGGAGAGGACAGAAGGGCATCCAGAGAAGGGGTAGGACAGAACGGCATCCAGTGAGAGGAGAGAACATAAAAGCATCCAATATTAGGGGAGAATAGAAGGGCATACAGAGAGAGGAGAAGACAGAAGGGCATCCAGAAAGAGGAGAAGACAGAAGGGCATTGGGAGATAGGAGAAGACAGAAGGGCATCCAGAGAGAGGAGGTCAAAGAAGGGCAGCCACATAAAATAGTACAGAAGGCCATCTAGATAGAGGAGAGAACAGAAGGGCATCCAGAAACAGCAGAGAACAGAAGGGCACCCAGAGAAGGAGAAGATAGAAGCGAATCAAGAGAGAGGAGAGAACAGAAGGGCATTCGGAGAGAGGAGAGAACAGAAGAGAATCTAGAAAGAGGAGAAAACAGAAGGTCATCAAGAGAGAGGAGAGGATGAGAAGGGAAGCCAGAGAGAGGAGAGAACAGAAGGCCATCCAGAGAGAGTAGAGGACAGACGGTCATCCAGAGAGAGGAGAAGACAGAAGGGAATCCAGAGAGAGAAGAGAACAGAAGGGCATCCAGAGAGAGGAGAGTGTAGAACGGCATCCAGAGAGAGGAGAAGAAAGTAGGGCATCCGGAGGGAGGAGAGAACAGATGGGAATTGGGAGAGAGGAGAAGACAGAATGTCATCCAGAGAGAGATGACAGAAGCCTATCCAGGGAGAGGAAAAGAAAAATAGGCATTCCAGAAAGAGGAGAGAACAGAAGTGCATCCAAAGAGAGGAGCATACAGAAAGCCATCCAGAGAGAGTAGAGGATAGAATGGCATCCAGAGAGAAAAGAAGACAGAAGTGAATCCAGAGAAAGGAGAGAAAAAAAGGGCATCCAGAGATAGGAGAGACCTGAAGGGCATTGAGAGAGAGAGAGAGAGAGAGGAGAAATCAGAAGAGCATCCAGAGAGAGGAGAGAACAGAAGGGCATCCAGAGAGAGTAGAGAGTAGAGGGCATCCTGCGAGAGCAAAAGACAGTAGGCCATCCGGAGAGAGGAGAGAATACAAGGGCATCCAGAGAGAGAAGAGAGCAGTAGGGCATCCAGAGTGAAGATAGGACAGAAGGGCATCTAGAGAGAGCAGAAAACAGAAGGGCATCCAGAAAGAGGAGAAGACAGAAGGGCTTTGGGAGATAGGAGAAGACAGAAGTGCATCCAGAGAGAGGATAGCAAAGAAGGGCGTCCACATAAAATAGTAGAGAAGGACATATAGAGCGAGGAGAAGACAGAAGGGAATCCAAAGAGAGGAGAGAACAGAAGGGCATTCGGAGAGAGGAGAAGACTTAAGGGACTCCAGAGAGGAGAGGTCAGAAGGGCATCAAGAGAGAGGAGAAAACAGAAGGGAAGCCAGAGAGTGGAGAGAAAGGAAGGGCATCCAGAAAGAGGAGAGAACAGAAGGTCATCCAGAGAGAGGAGAAGACAGAAGGGAATGCAGAGAGAGGAGAGAAGAAAGGGCATCCATAGATAAAAGAGACCAGAAGGGCATTGAGAGAGAGAGGAGAAGACAGAAGGGCATCCGGAGAGAGGATAAAACAGAAGGGTATCAAGAAAGAGGAAAGAACAGAAAGGCTTCCAGAGAGAGGAGAGTGTAGAAGGGCATCAAGAGAGAGGAGAAGGCAGTAGAGCATCCGGAGAGATGAGAGAATAGTTGGGAATCGGGTGAGAGGGGAAGACAGAAGGGCATCCAGAGAGAGAAGACAGAAGGGAATACAGAGATAGGAGAGAGTAGAAGGGCATCCAGGGAGAGGAGATGACAGAAGGGCATCCGGACAGAGGAGAGAACAGAAGGGCATACAGAAATAGGAGAAAAATGAAGGGCATCAAGAGAAAGGAGAAGACAGAAGGGAATAGAGAGATTAGAAATTAGAAGGGCATCCAGAGAGATGAGAAGACAGTAGGGCATCCAGAGAGAGGAGAGAACAGATGGGCATCAGGAGAGAGGAGATGTCAGAAGGGCATCCAGAGAGAGGAAAAGAAAAATAGGGAATCCAGAAAGTGGAGAGAACAGAAGTGCATCCAGAGAGAGGATAAGACAGAATGGTATCCAGAGAGAGGAGAGGATAGAAGAGCATTGAGAGAGAATGGAGAAGACAGAAAGGCAGCTGGAGAAAGGAGAGAACAGAAGTGCAACCAGAAAGAGAAGAGAAGAGAAGGGCATCCAGAGATAGGAGAAGACAGAAGGACATCGGGAGACATGAGAAGACAGAAGGGCAACCAGAGAGAGGAGAGCAAAAAAGGGCAACCACATAAAATAATACAGAAGGCCATACCGAGAGAGGAGAAGACAGAAGCACATCTAGATAGAGGAGAAAACAGATATGCATCCTGAAAGTGGAGAGTACAGAAGGGCATCCAGAGAATGAGAAGACAGAAGCAAATCCAGAGAGTGGAGAAAACAGAACGGCATTCAGAGAGAAGAGAAAACAGAAGGGCATCAGGGAGACGAGGAGACAGAAGGTCATCCAGAGAGAGGAGAGAACAGAAATGCATCCAGATAGAGGAGAAGACAGAAGGGCATCATTAGATAGGAGAAGACAGAGTGAAATCCAGATAGAGGAGTGCAAAGATGGGCATCCATATAAAATAGTACAGAAAGTCATATAGAGATAGGAGAAGAGATAAGGGCATCTAGATAGAGAAGGTAACAGAAGGGCATCCATAGAAGGAGAAGACAGAAGCGAATTCAGAGAGAGGAGAGAACAGAAGAGCATTGGGAGAGAGAAAAAGACAGAAGGTCATCCAGAGAGAGATGACAGAAGGGCATTCAGAGAGAGGAAAAGAAAAATAGGGAATGCAGATAGAGGAGAGAAAAGAAGTGCATCCTGAGAGAGGAGATGACAGAAGGATATGCGGAGAGAGGAGAGAACAGAAATGCATCCAGAAAGAGGAGTGAACAGAAGGGCATCAAGAGAGGGGAGAAGACAGAAGGTCATCCAGAAATATGAGAGGATAGAATGGCATCCAGGGAGAGGAGAAGACAGAAGGGAATCCAATGAGAGGAGAGAACAGAAGGGCATCCAGAGAGAGGAGAGACCAGAAGGGCATCCAGGGAGAGGAGAAGACAGAATGGCATCCGGAGAGAGGAGAGAACAGAGGGGCATCCAGAGAAGGAGAAGACAGACGTGAATCCAGAGAGCAGAGAGAACAGAAGGGCATTTGGAGAGAGGGGAAAACAGAAGGGCATCGGTAGAGACGACAAGACAGAAGGTCATCCAGAGAGAGGAGATGACAGAAGGACATCCAGAGAGGGGAAAAGAAAAATGGGGAATGTAGAGATAGGAGAGAACAGAATTGATTCCTGAGAAAGGAGACAACAGAAGGGTATGCAGAGATAGGAGAGAACATAAGGACATCCAGAACAAGAGGACAGAAGGGCATCAAGAGAGGAGAAGACAGAAGGGAATCCAGAGAGAGGAGAGGACAGAGGGACATCCCGAGAGAAGAGAGAACAGAAGGGCATCCAGAGAGACAAAAAGAAAAATAGGGAATGCAGAGAGAGGAGAGAACAGAAGTGCATCCTGAGAGAGGAGATGACAGAAGGGTATGCGGAGAGAGGAGAGAACAGAAGGCCATCCAGAAAGAGGAGAGAGCAGAAGGGCATCAAAAGATAGGAGGAGACAGAAGGGAATCCATAGAGAGGAGAGGACAAAAGGGCATTCCGAGAGAAGAGAGAACAGAAGCACATCCAGAGAGATGTGAGAACATGAGAGAATGCAGAAAGATGAGAGAACACAAGCCCATCCAGAGACAGCAGAAGACAGAAGGACATCCAGAGACAGAGAAAAGGACTGAAGGGCATCCAGAGAGAGAAGAAGACTGCATCGAATCCAAATAGATGAGAGGACAGAATGTCATCCAGTGAAAGGAGAGAACAGAAGGGCATCCAATGTTAGGTGAGAACAGAAGGGCATCCAGAC
Organism: Arvicanthis niloticus; assembly: GCF_011762505.2. Lineage (NCBI taxonomy): Eukaryota > Metazoa > Chordata > Mammalia > Rodentia > Muridae > Arvicanthis > Arvicanthis niloticus. The sequence continues at coordinate 72,893 of NW_023045975.1, read as the reverse complement.
AGAGCAGAAGACAGAAGGGAAGCCAGAGAGAGGAGAGGACAGAAGGGCATCCAGAGAGAGGAGAATGCAGAAGGGCATTCACAGAGAGGAGAATGCAGAAGGGTGTCCAGAGAGAGGAGAAGACAGAAGGGAATCCAAAGAGAGGAGAGAAAAGAAGGGCATTTGAAGAGAGAAAAAGACAGAAAGGCATCCAGATAGGAGAGGATAGAAGGGCATCTGGGAAGAGAACAGAACAGAAGGGCATCCAGAGAAGGAGAAGACAGAAGTGAATCCAGAGAAAGGAGAGAACAGAAGGGCATTCGGAGAGAGGAAAGAACAGAAGCGCATTGGGAGAGAAGAGAAGACAGAAGGTCATCCAGAGTGAGGAGATGACAAAAGGGCATCCAGAGAGAGGAAAATAAAAATAGGGAATTTAGAGAGAGGAGAGAACTGAATTGTATCCTGAGAGAGGAGACGACAGAAGGATATGCGGAGAGAAAAGAGAACAGAAGGGCATCCAGAAAAAGAAGAGAACAGAAGGGCATCAAGAGAGAGGAGAAGACAGAAGGGAATCCAGAGAGAGGAGAGAAGAGAAGGGTATTCGGAGGGAGGAGAGAAAAGATGGGCATCGGGAGAGAGGAGAGGACAGACAGTCTTCCAGAGAGAGGAGATGACAGAAGGGCATCCAGAGAGAGGAAAAGAAATAGGAATCCAGAAAGAAGAGAGAACAGAAGTTCATCCAGAGAGAGAAGATAGAATGGCATCCAGAGAGAGGAGAAGACAGAAGGGCATCTGGAGTGAGGAGAGAATTGAAGTTCATCCATAAAGATGAGAGAACAGAAGGGCATCCAGAGACAGGAGAGAGCATAATGGCATCTATAGAGAGGAGAAGACAGAAGGGAATCCAGATAGAGGACAGAACAGAAGGGCATTAATAAAGAAGAGAAGACAAATAGCATCCAGAGAAGGAGAAGACAGAAGGGCATCCAGAGTGAGGAGAGAACAAAAGGGCATCCAGAAAGAAGAGAGAACAGAAGGGCATCAAGAGAGAGGAGAAGACAAAAAGGCACCCAGAGAAAGGAGAGAACAGAAGGGCATCCAGAGAGAGGAGAGAGCATAAGGGCATACATAGAGAGGAGAAGACAGAAGGGCATATGGAGAGAGGAGAGAACAGAAGGGCATCCATAGAGAGGAGAGAGCAGAAGGGCATCCAGAGAGCGGAGAAGACAGAAGAGCATCCAGAAAGAGAAGTAGACAGAAGAGCATCGGGAAATAGGAGAATACAGAAAGGCATCAAGAGAGAGGAGACCAAACAAGGGCATCCACATAAAATAGTACAGAAGGCCATACAGAGAGAAGAGAAGATAGAAGGGGATCTAGATAGAGGAGAGAACAGAAGGGCATCCAAAAATAGGAGCGAACATATGGGCATCCAGAGAAGGAGAAGACAGAAGCAAATCCAGAGAGAGGAGAGAACAGAAGGGCATTCATAAGAGGAGAGAACAGAAGGGCATCGGGAAAGAAGAGAAGACAGAAGGTCATCCAGAGAGAGGAGATGACAGAAGGGCATCCAGAGAGAGGACAAGAAAGATAGGGAATGTAGAGAGAGGAGATAACAGAAGTGCATCCTGAGAGAGGAGACGATAGAAGGGTATGTGCAGAGAGGAGTGAACAGAAGGGCATCCAGAAAGAGGAGAGAACAGAAAGGCATCAAGTGAGAGGATGAGATGGAAGGGAATTCCGAGACCGGAGAGGACAGAAGGTCATCCCGAGAGAAGAGAGAACAGAAGGGCATCCAGAGAGAGGAGAGAGCAGGAGGGCATCCAGGGAGAGGAGAAGACAGAAGGGCATCCAAAGAGTAGAAGACAGAAGGTCATCCTGAGAGAGGAGAGAACAGAAGGGCATCCAAAGAGTAGAGGACAGGTCATCCTGAGAGAGGAGAGAACATAAGGGCATCCAGAAAGAGGAGAAGAGAGAAAGCATCCAGATGGAGAATTGGACTGTTGGGCATCCTGAGAGAGGAGAGGACAGAAGGTAACCGGGAGAGAGGAGAAGATAGAAGGTTATCCAGAGAGAGGAGATGACAGAAAGCCATCCATAGGGAGAAAAAAATAGGGAATGTAGAGAGAGGAGAGAACAGAAGTGCATCCTGAGAGGGGAGAGTACAGAAGGGCTTTCAGAAAGAGGAGAGAACAGAAGGTCATCAAGAGAGAAGAGAACAGAAGGGCATCCAGTTAGAAGAGAGGACAGAAGGGCATCTAGAGAGAGCAGAGAACAGAAGAGCATTCAGAAAGAGGAGAAGACAGAAGGTCATCCAGAGAGAGGAGATGACAGAAGGGCATTAAGAGAGAGGAAAAGAAAAATAGGGAATGCAGAGAGAGAAGAGGACAGAAGTGCATCCTGAGAGAGGAGACGACAGAAGGGTATGCAGAGAGAGGATAGAACAGAATGGCATCCAGAATGAGGAGAGAACAGAAGGGCATCAAGAGAGAGGAGAAGACAGAAGGGAATCCAGAGAGAGGAGAGGAAAGAAGGACATCCCCAGAGAAGAGAGAACAGAAGCACATCCAGAGAGAAGAGTGAACAGGAGAGAATGCAGAAAGAGGAGAGAACACAAGCCCATCTAGAGACAGCAGAAGACTGAAGGACATCCAGAGAGAGAAGAGGACTGAAGGGCAAACTGAGAGAGAAGAAGACCGATGGGCATCCAGAGAGAGCAGAGGACAGAATGGAATCCAGTGAGAGGAGAGAACAGAAGGGCATCCAATGTTAGGGGAGAACAGAAGGGAATCCAGAGAGAGAAGAGAACAGAAGAGAATGCAGAGAGAGGAGTGAACAGAAGGGCATTTAGAAAGAGGAGAATACAGAAGGGAAGCCAGAGAGAGGAGAGGACAGAAGGGCATCCAGATAGAGGAGAGTGCAGAAGGGCATTCAGAGAGAGGAGAAGACAGAAGGGAATCCAAAGAGAAGAGAGAAAAGAAGGGCATTCAGAGAGGAGAAGACAGAAGGGCATCCAGATAAGAGAGGACAGAAGGGCATCCGGAAAGAGAAGAGAACAGAAGGGCATCCAGAGAAAGGACAGAACAGAAGGGCATCCAGAGAGAAGAGGACACAAGGGCATCCAGAGAGAGGAGAGAACAGAAGGGCATCCAGAGAAGGAGAAGACAGAAGTGAATCCAGAAAGAGGAGAGAACAGTAGGGCATTCAGAGAGAGGAGAGAAGAGATGGATATCGGGAAAGAGGAGAAGACATAATGTCATCCAGAGAGAGATGACAGAATGGCATCCAGAGAGACGAAAAAAATAGGGAATCCAGAAAGAGGAGAGAACAGAAGTGCATTCAGAGAGAGGAGAATACAAAAGGCCATCCAGAGAGAGGAGAGGATAGAACAGAATCCAGAGAGAGGAGAAGACAGAAGGGAATCCTGAGAGAGGAGAGAACAGGAGGGCATCCAGAGAGAGGAGAGACCAGAAGGGCATCCAGAAGAAGGAGAAGACAGAAGGGCATCCGGAGAGAGGAGAGAACAGAAGGGCATCCAGAGAGAGGAAAAGACAGAAGGGCATCCAGAAAGAGGAGAAGACAGAAGGGCATCTGTCTTCTTCTCTTTCTAGATGCTCTTCTGTCCTCTCTTCTCTCTGGATGCCCTTCTGTTCTCTTCTCTACCTGGATGTCCTTCTGTCCTCTCCTATCTCTGGATGCCTTTCTTTGCTCTTTGTTTTCTGGAGGTCCTTAAGTCTTCTGCTCTCTCTGGATGCCTTTCTGTTCTCTCTTCTTTCTGGATTCTCTTCTGTTCTCTCTTCTCTCTGGATGCCTGTCTGTTCTCAACTCTCTCAGGATGCCCTTCTGTCCTCTATTCTCTCCGGATGCCCTTCTACCTTCTCCTCTCGTTGGATGCCCTTCTATTCTCTCCTCTTTCTGGATGCCCTTCTGTCTTCTCCTCACTATGGATGCACTTCTGTTCTCTCTTCTCTTTGGATTCCCTTCTTTCTTCTCCTCTCTCTGGATGCCCTTCTGTCTTCTCCTTTCTCTGGATTCACTTCTGTTCTCTCCCTTTTCTGGATGCTTTTCTGTTCTCTCCTCTCTCTAGAGGCCCTTCTGTTCTCTCCTCTATCCAGATGTTCTTCTGTCTTCTCCTCACTCTGGATGGCCTTCTATTCTCTTTTCTGTGGATGCCTTTCTGTCCTCCCCTGTCTCTGGATGCCCTTCTGTCTTCTTCTTTTTCTAGATGCCCTTCTGTCCTCTCTTCTCACTGGATGCCTTTCTGTTTTCTTCTCTACCTGGATACCCTTCTGTCCTCTGCTCTCTCGGGATGCCCTTCTTTCCTCTTTGTTCTCTGGATGTCCTTCAGTCTTCTGCTCTCTCTGGATGCCTTTCTGTTCTCTCCTCTTTCTGGATTCTATTCTGTTCTCTCTTCTCTCTGGATGCCTTTCTGTCCTCACCTCTCTCCGGATGCCCTTCTGCCTTCTCCTCTCACTGGATGCCCTTCTATTCTCTCCTCTGTCTGGATGCCCTTCTGTCCTCTGCTCTTTCTGGATTCTCTACTGTTCTCTTTTCTCTAGTTGCCCTTCTGTTTTCTCCTTTCACTAGATGCCTGACAATTTTCTCCTCACTCTGGATACCCTTCTGTCTTCTCCTCTCTCTAGATGCCCTTCTGTTCTTTCCTCTCACTGGATGCAATTCTGTCATCTCCTCTTTCTTGATGCCCTTCTATCTTCTCCTATCTCTGGATGCCCTTCAGTCCTCTTCTCTCTCAGGATGTCCTTCAGTCTTATGCTCTCTCTGGATGGGCTGTTGTTCTCTCCTCTTACTGTTTTCTCTCCTATTTTATCATCTCTCTGGATGCCCTTCTGTTCTTTCTTCTCTCAGGATGTCCTTTTGCCTCTCCTCTCTCTGGATGAACTTCTGTCTTCTCCTTTCTCTGGATGCCCTTCTGTTCTCTTATCTTTATGTATGTCCATTTGTCCTCTCCTCTGTCTTGATACCCTTCTGTTTTCTCCTGTCTCTGGATGCCCTTCTGTTCTCTCCTCCCTCTGGATTCCCTTTTTGTATTCTCCTGTCTCTTGATGCCCTTCCCTTCTCTCCTCTCTCTGGATGCCCTTCTGTCCTCTCCTCTTCCTGGATGCCCTTCTGCTCTCTCCTCTCTCTGGATGCCCATCTGTCCTCTTCTCTCTCTGAATGGCCTTCTTTCTTCTCCTCTGTCTGAAAGCACTTCTGTCTTCTCCTCTGTCTGGATGTCCTTCTGTCCTCCCCTCTCTCTGGATGCCCTTCTGTTCTCTCCTCTCTCTAGATGTCTTTCTGTTCTCTCCTCTACCCAGATGCCCTTCTGTCTTCTCCTCAGTCTGTATATCCTTCTGTTCTCTTTTCTATGATTCCCTTCTGTCCTCCCCTGTCTCTGGATGCCCTTTTTTTTCTCCTCTTTCTGTATGTCCTTCTGTTCTCTTCTCTAACTAGATGCCCTTCTGTCCTCTCCTCTCTCTGGATGCCATTCTGTTCTCTTCTCTCCCTGGATGCCCTTCTGTCCTCTCATCTCTCTAGATGCCCATCTGTCCTCTTCTCCATCTGAATGCCTTCTCTCTACTTCTCTTTCCAGATGCACATCTGTTCTCTCCTCTGTCTAGAAGCCCTTGTGTCTTCTCCTCTCTCTGGATTCCCTTCAATTCTCTCCTCACACTGCATACCCTTCTGTCTTCTCTTCGCTCTGGATACTCTTCTGTCCTCTTTGTTCTCTGAATGTCCTTCAGTCTTCTCCTCTCTCTGAATGCCCTTCTGTTCTCTCCTCTTTCTGCATTCTCTTCTGTTCTCTCTTCTCTCTGGATGCCTTTCTGTTTTCAACTCTCTCGGGATGCCCTTCTTCATTCTCCTATTGCAGGATGCCCTTCTATTCTCTCCTCTCTCTGGATGCCCTTATTTCCTCTGCTCCTTCTGGATTCTATACTGTTCTCTTCTCTCTAGATGCCCTTCTGTCTTCTCCTTTCTCTGGATTCCTGACAATTTTCTCCTCACTCTGGATACCTTTCTGTCTTCTCCTCTCTAGATGACCTTCTGTTCTCTCCTCTCACTGGATGCAATTCTGTCTTCTCCTCTCTCTATATGCCTTTCTGTTCTATCCTCTCTTTGGATTCCCTTCTGTCTTCTCCTCTCTCTGGATGCCATTCTGTCCTCTATTCTCTCTGGATGCCCATCTGATCTCTTGTCTCTCCGGATGCCCTTCTGTGCGCTCTTCTCTCTGGATGCCCTTTGGTCCCCTCCTCTCTCTGGATGCCCTTCTGCACTCTCCTCTCACTGAATGCCCTTCTGTACTCTCCTCACTCTGGATGCCCTTCTGTTCTCTCCTTTTTCCGGATGCCACTGTTTTCTCTCCTCTCTCCGGATGCCCTTCTGCCTTCTCCTCACTCTGGATGGCTTTCTGTTCTCTCCTCTCTCTGGATGCACATCTGTCCTCTCCTCTCTCTGTATGCCTGTCTGTCTTCTTTTCTCTCCTTATGCCCTTCTGTTCTCTCCTCTCTTTGGATTTTATTCTGTCTTGTCCTCTTTCTGGATGCCCTTCTGTTCTCTCCTCTCTCTTTATTCACCTCTGTATTCGCCTCTCTCTGGATGACCATTTGTCCTCTAATCTCTCTGGATTCCCTTCTGTCCTCTCCTCTCTCTGGATGCCCTTCTTTGCTCTTTGTTCTCTGGATGTCCTTCAGTCTTCTGCTCTCTCTGGATGCCTTTCTGTTCTCCCTTCTTTCTGGATTCTATTCTGTTCTCTCTTCTCTCTGGATGCCTTTCTGTTCTCAACTCTCTTGGGATGCCATTCTGTCCTCTCCTCTCTCCGGATGCCCTTTTGCCTCCTCCTCTCACTGGATGCCCTTCTATTCTCTCCTCTGTCTGGATGCCCTTCTGTCCTCTGCTGTTTCTGGATTCTCTACTCTTCTCTTCTCTCTACTTGCCCTTCTGTTTTCTCCTTTCACTAGATGGCTGACAATTTTCTCCTCACTCTGGATACCCTTCTGTCTTCTCCTCTCTCTAGATGCCCTTCTGTTCTTTCCTCTCACTGGATGCAATACTGTCATCTCCTCTTTCTGGATGCCCTTCTAACTTCTCCTATCTCTGGATGCCCTTCAGTCCTCTTCTCTCTCAGGATGTCCTTCAGTCTTATGCTCTCTCAGGATGGGGTGCTGTTCTCTCCTCTTTCTGTTTTCTCTCCTGTTCTATCATCTCTCTGGATGCCCTTCTGTTCTTTCTTCTCTCGGGATGTCCTTTTGCCTCTCCTCTCTCTGGATGACCTTCTATCTTCTCCTTTCTCTGGATGCCCTTCTGTTCTCTCTTCTCTCTGTATGCCCTTTTGTCCTCTCCTCTGTCTTGATACCCTTCTGTTTTCTCCTGTCTCTGGATGCCCTTCTGTTCTCTCCTCTCTCTGGATTCCCTTTTTGTCTTCTCCTGTCTCTTGATGCCCTTCTCTTCTCTCCTCTCTCTGGATGCCCTTCTGTCCTCTCCTCTTCCTGGATTCCCTTCTGCTCTCTCCTCTTTCTGGATGCCCATCTGTCCTCTTCTCTCTCTGTATGCCCTTCTGTCTTCACCTTTCTCTGGATGCCCTTCTGTTCTCTCCTCTCTCTGGATTCACCACTGTACTCGCCTCTCTCTGGATGCCCTTTTGTCCTCTTATCTCTCTGGATTCCCTTCTGTCCTACCCTCTGTCTAGATGCACTTCTGCTCTCTTCTTTCTCTGAATGCCCTTCTGTTCTCTCCTCACATTACATGCCCTTCTGTTCTCTCCTTTTTCTGGATGCGCCTCTGTTCTCTCCTCTCTCCATATGCCCTTCTGCCTTCTCCTCACTCTGGATGGCTTTCTGTTTTCTCCTCTCTATGGATGCACATCTGTCCTCTCCTCTCTCTATATGCCCTCTGTCTTCTCCTCTCTCTGTATGCCCTTCTTTTCTCTCCTCTATCTAGATGCCCTTCTGTCTTCTCCTCTTTGTGTATGGCCTTCTATACTATTTTATGTGGATACCCTTCTTTGCTCTCCTCTCTTTGGTTGTCCTTCTGTTTTCTCCTATCTCCCAATGCCCTTCTTTGTTCTCTTTCTGGATGCCCTTCTGTTCTCTGCTCTTTCTAGATGCCCTTCTGGCCTCTCCTCTCTCTGGATGCACTTCGGTTCTCTTCTCTCTCTGAATGCCTTCTGTCCTCTCCTTTCTCAGTATCCCCGTCGGTCCTCTTCTCAATCTGGATGCCTTTTCTCTTCTACTCTTTCTGGATGCCTTTCTGTTCTCTACTCTCTCTTGAAGCCCTTCTGTTTTCTCCACTCTCTGGATACCATTCTCTTCTCTCCTCTCTCTGGATGAACTTCTGTCCTCTACTTTCTCTGGATGCCCTTCTGTCTTTTCTTCTCTCTGGGTGCCCTTCTATTCTCTCATCACTTTGGATGTCCTTCTCTTCTCTCCTCTTTCTGAATGCCCTTCTGCTCTCTCCTCTCTCTTAATGCCCTTCTGTTGTCTCCTCACTCTGGATGCCCTACTGTTCTCTCCTCTATCCGGATGCCCGTCTGTCTTCTCCTCACTCTGAATGCACTTCTGTTCTCTCCTCTCTTTGGAGTCCCTTCTGTCTTCTCCTCTCTCTGTATGGCCTTCTGTATTATTTTATGTGGATACCCTTTTTTGCTCTCCTCTCTTTGGATGCCCTTCTGTCTTCTCCTATCTCCAGATGCCCTTCTGTCTTCTCTTTCTGGATGCCCTTCTGTTCTCTGCTCTCTCTGGATGCCCTTCTGTCATCTCCTCTCTCTGGATGAACTTCTTTCTACTCCTATTTCCCAATGACCTTCTGTTCTCTCCTCTCTCTGGATGCCCTTCTGTTCTATCCTCTCTCTGGATTCGATTCTGTCTTCTCCTTCACTGGATGCCCTTCTGTTCTCTCTTCTTTCTGGACGCCCTTCTGCTCACTCCCCTCTCTAAATGCCCTTATGTTCTCTCCTCACTCTGGATGCCCTTCTATTCCCTCTTTTTTCTTGATGCCCTTCTGCTCTCTCTTCTCTCTCTGGATGCCCTTCTGTCCTCCCCTGGATCTGGATGCCCTTCTGTCTTCTTCTCTTTTTTATGCCCATCTGTTCTCTACTCTACCTGGATGCCCTTATTTTCCCTCCTCTCACTGGATGCAATTCTGTCATCGCTCTCTGGATGCCCTTCTGTGTTCTTCTCTCTCTGGATGCCCTTCAGTCCTCTTTTCTCTCAGGATGTCCTTCAGTCTTATGCTCTCTCTGGATGGATTGCTGTTCTCTCCTCTTTCTGTTTTCTCTCTTGTTCTATCATCTCTCTGGATGCCCTTCTGATCTTTCTACTCTCGGGATGTCCTTTTGTCCTCTCCTGTCTCTGGATGCCCGTCTGTCTTCTCCTTTTTCTGGTTGCCCTTCTGTTCTCTCCTCTCTCTGGATACCCTTTTGTCCTCTCCTCTCTCTTGATACCCTTCTGTTCTCTCCTCTCTCTGGATGCCCTTCTGTTCTGTCCTCTCTGGATCCCCTTTTTGTCTTCTCCTTTCTCTGGATTCCCTTCTGTCTTCTCCTCTCTCTAGATGCCCTTCTGTCTTCTCCTCTCTCTGTATGGCCTTCTGTACTATTTTATGTAGATGCCCTTCTTTGCCCTCCTCTCTCTGGATGCCCTTCTGTCTTCTCCTATCTCCCAATGCTCTTCTGTTCTCTCCTCTCTCTGGATTCGCTTCTGTCTTCTCCTTTTCTGGATGCCCTTCTGTTCGCTCCTTTCTCTGGATGCCTTTTTGTCCTCTTCTTTCTGGATGCCCTTCTGTTCTGTCCTCTCCCTCGATGCCCTTCTTTTCTATTCTCTTTACGTATGCCCTTCTGTCCTCTCCTCTCTGGAGGCCCTTCTGTCTTCTCCTCTCTCTGTATGGCCTTCTGTTCTCTCCTTTCTTTGGATTCACTTCTGTCTTCTCATCTCTTTGTATGGCCTTCTGTACTATTTTATGTGGATGCCCTTCTTTGCTTTCCTCTCTCTGGATGAACTTCTGTCTTCTCCCCAATACCGATGCCCTTCTGTCTTCTCTTTTTTTCTGGATGCTCTTCTGTTCTCTGCTCTCTTTAGATGCCCTTCTGTCCTCTCTTGTCTCAGGATGCCCTTCTGTTTTCTTCTATCCCTGAATGCCTTCTGTACTCTCCTCTCTCAGGATGCTCATCAATCCTCTTCTCCATCTGGATTCCTTCTCTCTTCTCCTCTCTCTTGATGCCCTTCTGTCTTTTCCTCTCTCTGGATGCACTTCTGTCTTCTCCTCTCTCTGTATGGCCTTCTGTACTATTTTATGTGGATGCCTATCCTTGCTTTCCTCCAATTGGATGACCTTCTGTCTTCTCCTCTCCCCCTATGCCCTTCTGTTCTCTCCTCTCTCCGAATGCCCTTCTGTTCTCTGCTCTCTCTGGACTCGCTTCTGTCTTCTCCTCTCTCTGGATGCACTTCTGTTCTCTCCTCTCTCTGGGTGACCTTCTGTTCTCTCCTCTATCTAGATGCCCTTCTTTCTTCTCCTCTCTCTGTATGGCCTTCTGTACTATTTTATGGGGATGCCCTTCTTTGCTCGCCTCTCTCTGGATGCCCTTCTGTCTTCTCCTATCTCCTGATGCACTTCTGTTCTCTCCTCTCTCTGCATTACCTTCTGTCTTTTTCTCTCTCTGGATGACCTTCTGTTCTCTCTTCTTTCTGGATGCTGTTCTGTTCTCTCCTCTTTCCTGATCCCATTCTGTCTTCTCCTCTCTCTGGATGCCCTTCTGTCTTCTCCTATCTCCCGATGCCCTTCTGTTCTCTCCTCTCTCTGGATTGCCTTTTGTCTTTTCCTCTCTCTGGATGACCTTCTGTTCTCTCCTCTCTCTGGATGCCCTTCTGTTCTCTCCTCTCTCTCTGGCTTCCCTTCTGTCTTCTCCTCTCTCTTGATGACCTTCTGTTATCTCCTCTTTCTGGATGCTCTCCTGTTCTCTCCTCTCTCCTGATGCCATTCTGTATTCTCCTCCCACCGAATGCCCTTCTGTTCTCTCCTCTCTCTGGATTCGCTTCTGTCTTCTACTTCTCTGGATGCCCTTCAGTACTCTTCTCTCTCTGGATGCCCTTTTGTCCTCTTCTTTCTGGATGCCCTTCTGTTCTGTCCTCTCCCTGGATGCCCTTCTTTTCTCTTCTCTTTACGGATGCCCTTCTGTCCTCTCCTCTCTGGAGGCCCTTCTGTCTTATCCTCTCTCCATATGCCCTCTCTTTGGATTCCCTTCTGTCTTTTCCTCTCTCTGTATGGCCTTCTGTACTATTTTATGTGGATTCCCTTCTTTGCTCTCCTCTCTGTTGATGCACATCTGTCTTCTCCTATCTCCAGATGCCCTTCTGTCTTCTCCTCTTTCTGGATGCCCTTCTTTTCTCTGCTCTATTTAGATGCCCTTATGTTCTCTATTCTCTATGGATGCCTTTCTGTTCTCTTCTCTCCATGAATGCCTTCTGTATTCTCCTCACTCAGGATGACCATCTGTCCTCTTCTCCATTGGATGCCTTCTCCCTTCTCCTATCTCTATATGCCCTTCTGTCTTCTTCTCTCTCTGGATGCACTTCTGCTCTCTCCTCTTTCTGGATTCCCTATTTTTCTTTTCCTCTCTCTGGATGCCCTTCTGTCTTCTCCTGTCTCTATATGGCCTTCTGTACAATTTTATGTCGATGCCCTTCTTTGCTCTCCTTTCTCTGTATGACTTCTGTCTTCTCCTCTCTCACGATGCCTTTCTGTTCTCTTCTCTTTCCGAATGCCCTTCTGTCCACTCCTCTATCTGGATTCGCTTCTGTCTTCTGCTCTGGATGCCCTTCTGTTCTCTCCTCTTTCTCGATGCCCTATTTTTCACTTCTCTATCTAGATGCCCTTCTGTCTTCTCCTTTCTCTCTATTGCCTTCTGTACTATTTTATGTGGATGCCTTTCTTTGCTCTCCTCTTTCTGGATGCCCTTCTGTCTTCTGCTATCTCTCGATGCCCTTCTGTTCTGTCCTATCTCTGGATTCCATTCTGTCTTCTCCTCTCTCTTGATGACCTTCTGTTCTCACTCTCTCTGAATGCCCTTCTGTTCTCTCCTCTTTCTGGATTTCCTTCTGTCTTCTCCTCTCTCTTGATGACCTTCTGTTGTCTCCTCTTTCTGGATGCTCTTCTGTTCTCACCTCTCTCCAGATGCCCCTCTGTCTTTTCTTGTCTCTGGATGCTCTTCTGGTCTCTCCTTTCTCTGGATTGCCTTCTGTTCTCTTCTCTCTCTGGATTCCTTTCTGTCTTTTTCTCTCTTTGAATGCCAATCTATCATATTTTCTCTCTGGATGCCCTTCTGTCTTCTCCTCTCTCTGGATGACCTTCTGTCTTCTCCTCTCTCCCGATGCCCATCTGTTCTCACCTCCTTCCGAATGTCCTTCTGTTCTCTCCTCTCTCTGGATTTGCTTCTGTCTTCTCCTTTTCTGGATGACCTTCTGTCTTCTCCTCATTCTGGATGCCCTTCTGTTCTCTACTCTCTTTAGATGCCCTTCTGTCGTCTCCTCTCTAAAGGCAATTTTGTCTTCTCCTCTCTCTGAATGCCCTTCTGTTCTCTCCTCTCTTTGTATTCCCTTCTGTCTTCTCCTCTCTCTGTATGGCCTTCTGTACTATTTTATGTGGATGCCCTTCTTTGCTCTCCTCTCTCTGGATGCACTTCTGTCTGCTCCTATCTCCCGATACTCTTCTGTCTTCTACTCTTTCTGGATGCCCTTCTGTTCTCTGCTCTCTTTAGATGCCCTTCTGTCCTCTCTTCTCTCTGGATGCCCTTCTGTTCTCTTCTATTCCTGAATGCCTTCTGTACTCTCCTCTCTCAGGATGCACGTCAGTCCTCTTCTCCATCAGGATGCCTTCTCTCTTCTCCTCTCTATGGATGCCGTTTTATCCTCTCCTCTCTGGATGCCCTTCTGTCTTCACCTCTCTCTGGATGCACTTCTGTTCTCTCCTCTTTCAGGATTCCCTATTTTTCTTTTCCTCTCTCTGGATGCCTTTCTGTCATCACCTCTCTCTGGATGACCTTCTGTCTTCTCTTCTTTCTGGATGACAGTCTGTCTTCTCCTCTCTCCTGATGTCCTTCTGTTCTCTCCTCTATCTAGATGCCCTTCTGTCTTCTCCTCTCTCTGTATCACCTTCTGTACTATTTTATGTCGATGCCCTACTTTGTTTTCCTCTCTCTGGATGCCCTTCTGTCTTCTCCTCTCTCTGGATCACCTTCTGTCTTCTCCTCTCCCCTGATGCCCATCAGTTCTCTCCTCTGTCTGATGCCTTTCTGTTCTCTCCTCTCTCTGGATTCGCTTCTGTCTTCTCTTTCTCTGGGTGCCCTTCTCTTCTCTCCTCTTTCTGGATTCTCTTCTGTTCTCTTGTCTCTCTGGATGCCCTACTGACCTCCCCTCTCTGGAGTCCCTTCTGTCTTCTCCTCTCTTCGAATGTCCTTCTGTTCTCTCCTCCCTTTGGATTCCCTTCTGTCTTCTCCTCTCTCTGGATGCCCTTCTGCTCTCTCCTCTCTCCGGATGCCCTTCTGTCTTCTCCTCTCTCTTGATGCCCTTCTGGTCTCTCCTTTCTCTGGATGACCTTTTGTTCTATCCTCTCTCCAGATGGCCTACTGTCTTCTCCTCTCTCTGGATGCCCTTCTACCCTCTCCTCTCTCTGGATGTAAAGACCTCCATACTCTGGAGACCCTTCCTCAAGCCCCTGGAAATTTCGACCACCCATAGATCACAAGAAACATTACCTGGATGCAATCAGAGAGGCTTTATTATGGAAGTAAGCCAGTGGTCAAAATGACAAGCTCTTTAGCTCCAAGAGCAAGGTTTTTGACACCTAGTGGTGGGTTAAAGGGTCTTTTATAGCATGGGGTGGGGAAAGGAAGGCATTTTCGCGCGCTTACACATGAATGGTTGCTTTTTTGCGTGCTTATAAATTAATGGTTGCATTTTCACGCAGTTACACATAAATGGTTGTATTTTCACGTGGTTACACATGATTGGTTGTTTTCCAAATTTTGAACATAGCTCTGGGAAGACCAAGGGAGGGGTAACCAATAACAGGGAAACATTTCAGAGAAATCTAGCCCAAATGATCTAGAGTCATGTGAAATCACTCTGCACACTCATTCTTCTCAAAAATGTGGTTTTTACCATGCTATTGTGTCCTATCCTGCCATTTACCAACTATTTCAGATTAACTATCTTTGCTTCTTCCTGCTATAGCCCCACCTAGGTGGCAGCATCTTTTATCTGTGGTCAGTAATGTATCTTCCTGCCTTGGACAAGGCTTGAGGAATGTAATCCAGCAAGCGTCCTTCACCTGGAATGTGAAGGCCTGAAATCTTATTTTCAGTTCTGTGTTCTGTAAGGTGAAAAATCTACACATATTTCAAAAAATGGCCTTTATAATTTTTCACTCTACAGATGCCCTTCTTTTCTCTCCTCACTTTGTATGCCCTTCTGTCTTCCCCTCTCTCCGGATGTTTTTTTGTTCTCTCCTCACTCTGGAAACCCTTCTGTTCTCCCCGAACATTGGATGCCCTTCTGTTCTCTCCTCTCACTAGATGCCATTGTGTCCTCTCCTCTCTCTGGGTGCCCTTCTGTCTTCTTCTCTTTCTGGATGCATTTCTCTTCTCTCCTCTCCCTGGATGATCTTCTGTCTTCTCCTCTCTCCCGATGCCCTTCTGTTCTCTCCTCTCTCTGGATATGCTCCTGTCTTCTCCTATTCTGTATGCTCTTCTGTTCTCTCCTTTTTCTGGATGCCCTTTTTTTCTCTCCTCTATCTAGATGCCCTTATGTCTTCTCCTCTCTCTTTATGGCCTTCTGTACTATTTTATGTGGATTCCCTTTTTGTTCTCGTCTCTCTGAATGCCCTTCTGACTTCTCCAATCTCCCGATGAACTTCTGTCTTCTCATCTTTCTGGATGCCCTTCTGCTCTCTCTCTCTCTCTGGATGCCCTTCTGCTCTCTCCTCCTCTGGATGCCCTTCAGTTTTCTCCTCTCTGGATTCCCTTAAGCACTCTTATCTCTCTGGATGACCTTCTGTTCTCTCCTCATTCCGGATGCCCTAATGTCTTCTCCTCTCTCTGGATGCCCTACTACTCTCTCCTCTCTCTGGATGCCCTTCTGTCTTATCCTCTCTCTGGATGCCCTTCTGTCTTCTCCTTTGTCTCGATGCACTTCTGTTCTCTCCTCTTTCTGGATTCCCTATTTTTCTTTTCCTCTCTCTGGATGCTCTTCTGTCATCTCCTCTTCATGGATGAACTTCTGTCCTCTCCTCTATCCTGATGCCCGTCTGTTCTCACCTCTTTCCAAATGTCCTTCTGTACTCTACTCTCTCTGGATTCAATTCTGTCTTCTTCTCTGGATGCCCTTTTGTTCTCACCTCTTCCTGGATTCTCTTCAGTTTTCTCGTCTCTCTGGATGCCCTTCTGACCTCTCCTCTCTGTAGGCCCTTCTGTCTTCTCCTCTCTCCGAATGCCCTTCTGTTCTCTCCTCCCTTTGGATTCCCTTCTGTCTTCTCCTCTCTCTGGATGCCCTTCTGCTCTCTCCTCTCTCTGTATATGCTGCTCTGTGTTCTCCTTCTCTGGATGCCCTTCTGTTCTCTCCTCCTTCTGGATTCCCTTCTGTACTCTCGTCTCTCTGGATGGCCTTCTGTCCTCTCCTCTTTGGAGGCTCTTCTGTCTTCTCTTCTCTCCGAATGCCCTTCTGTTCTCTCCTCTCTCTGGATGCCCTACTGTCTTCTCCTCTCTTTGGATGCCCTTCTATTCTCCCCTAACATTGGATGCCCTTCTGTTCTCTCCTCTCTCTGGATGCCCTTTTGTCTTCTCCTCTTTCTGGATGCATTTCTGTTCTCTCCTCTCTCTGGATGACCTTCTATATTTTTCTATCTCTTCCAATGCCCTTCTCTGCTCTCCTCTCTCTGAATGCCCTTCTGTTCTCTCCTCTCTCTGGATTCCCTTATTTCTTCTCCTCTCACTGGATGCCCTTCTGTTCTCTCCTCTTTCTGGATGCCCTTCAGGTCTCTGTTCTCTCCGCATACCCTTCTGTTGTCTCCTCTCTCAGGATGCCATTCTCTCTGTGTGGCCTTCTATACTATTTTATGTGGATGCCTTTCTTTGCTCTCCTCTCTCTGGATGCCCTTCTGTCTTCTCCTATCTCCCTATGCCATTCTGTATTCTCCTCTTTCTGGATGCCCTTCTGTCTTCTCCTCTCTCTGGATGACCTTCTACTCTCTCCTCTCTCTGGGTGACCTTCTGTTCTCTCCTCTCTGTAGGTGATCTTCTCTTTCTCTCATCTCTCTAATTGACCTTGTGTCCTCTACTCTTTCTGGATGCTCTTCTGTTCTCTAATCTCTCTTGATGCCCTTGTGTCCTCTCTTCTCTCTGGATGTCCTTCTGTCCTCTCTTCTCTCTGGGTGCCCTTCTATCTTCTCCTCTCTCTGGATGCCATTCTGTCTTCTCCTCTCTCTGGATGCCCTTCTGTCTTATTCTCTCTTTGGATGCCTTTCTGTTCTCTCCTCTCTGTGGATGCCCTTCTGTTCTCTCCTCTGTCTGGATGCCCTTCTGTCTGCTCCTCTCTTTGGATACCATTCTGTTCTGTCCTCTCTCTCGATTCTCTTCTCTTCTACCCTCTCTGTGAATGCCCTTCTGTCCTCTCCTCTACCTGGATGCCATTTTGTTCTCTCCTCTTTATGTATTCCCTTCTGTTTTCTCGTCTCTCTGTATGCCATTCTTTACTCTTCTCTCTCTGGATGCCCTTCTGTCTTCTTCTCTCTCTGAATGCCCTTCTTGTCTCTCCTCTCTCAGAATGCCTATCTTTCCTCTCCTCTCTTTGGGTGCCCTTCCGTCTTCTCCTCTTTTTGGATGCCCTTCTGTTCTCTTCTATCTGGATGCCCTTCTGGGCTCACCTCTGTCTGGATACCCTTCTGTCTTCTCCTCTCACTGGATGCCCTTCTGTCATTTCCTCTCTCTGGATCCCTTCTGTCCTCTAATCTCTCTGTTTACCTTTTTGTTCTCTTCTCTCTATGGAAGCTCTCCTGTAGGCTCATTCTCTGTATGACCTTCTGTCTTCTCCTCTCTCTGAATGCCCTTTGGTCTTCTCCTCTCTTTGGATGCCCTTCTGTTCTCGTCTCTCTGGACGCCTTTCTGTGCTCACCTCTCTCTGAATGTCCTTCTGTATTCTCCTCTCTCTGGATGCACTTCTGTTCTCCCCCCTCTCTGGATGCCCTTCTATCATCTCCTCTCTCTGTATGCCCTTCTGTCCTCTCATCTCTCTGGATGCCCTTCTGTCCTCTCATCTCTCTGGATCCCTTCTATCTTCTAATCTCTCCTGTTGCCTTTCTGTTCTCTTCTCTCTATGGATGCTCTCCTGTACTCTCATCATCCTGGATGCCCTTTTGTTCTCTCCTCTATCCGGATGATCTTCTCTCTTCTCCTCTCTCTGAATGCCCTTCGGTATACTCCTCTCTCTGGAGGAATTTCTTTCCTCTCCTATCTCTCGATGCCATTCTGGTCTCTCCTCTCTACCGATGCCCTTCAGTTTTCTCCTCTTTCTGGATGCCCTTGTGTTCTCTGCTCTCTCTAGGTGCCCTTCTGTCCTCTCCACTCTCTGGATGCCTTTCAGTTCACTTTCTCCTTGGATGCCCTTGTGTCCTCTTCCCTCACCAGATGCCCTTCCATCCTCTCCCCTCTCCAGATGCCCTTCTGTCCTCTCCTCTTTCTGGATGCCCTTCTTTTCTCTCTTCTCTCTGGATTCCCTTCTGTAGTTCTTTTCTCTCTGGATGCCCTTCCTTTCTCTCCTATCTCTGGATTCCCTTTTTGTGTTCTCCTCTCTCTGGATGCCCTTCTCCTTTCTCTTCTCTCTAGATGCTCTTCTGTACTCTATTCTCTCTGTATGCCCTTCTGTTCTCTTGTCGCATCAATGCCCTTCTGTTCTCTCCTCTCTCTAGATGCCCTTCTGTCTTCTCCTCTGTCTGGATGGCTTTCTGTTCTCTCCTCTCTCTGAATCCCTTCTCTATGCTCCTCTCCTTGGATGCCCTTCTGTTCTCTCTTATCTCTGGATGCCCTTGTGTTCTCTTCTCTCCCTGGATACCCTTCTGTCCTCTCCTCTCTCTGTTTGCCCTTCTTACTCTCCTCTCTCTGGATGACCTTCTCTTGGCTCCTCTCTCTACATGGCCTTCTGTTCTCTCCTCTCTCTGGAAGCCCTTCTGTTCCCTCCTCTCTCTGGATGCCCTTCTGTCTTTTCGTCACAATGGATGACCTTCTTTTGTCTCCTCTCTCTGGATGACCTTCTTTTCTCTCCTCTATCCAGATGCCCTTCTGTCTTCTCCTCTCTCTGGATGCCCTTCTTCCCTCTCCTCTCTCTGGATGCCCTTCTGTCTCATCATCTCTCAAGATGCCCTTCTGTTGTATCCTCTCTCTAGATTCTATTCTGTCCTCTCATCCCTCTGGATGCTCTTCTGTTCCCTTCACTCTCTGGATGAACTTCTGTTCACTCATCTCCGTGGATGATGTTCTGTTCTCTACTCTCTCTGGAAGATCTTCTGTTCTCTCATATCTCTGGATGCCCTTGGATCCTCTCCTCTCTCTGGATGCCCTTCTGTTCTTTCCTCTCTCTGGAAGCCCTTCTTACATCTCTTGTCTCTGGAAACCCTTCTGTCTCTACCCTCTTTGGATGCCCTTCTGTTCTCTCCTCTCTCCGGATCCCCTTCTGTCCTCTCCTCTGTCTGTATGTCCTTATGTCTTCATCTCTCTCTGGATGCCCTTCTTTTCTCTTCTCTCTGGATGCCCTTCTGTAATCTCTCTCTGGATGATCTGTCTTCTCCTCTCTCTGGATGCACTTATATTCTCTCCTCTCTCTGGATGCCCTTCTGTCCTCACCTCTATCTGGATGCCCTTCTGTTCTCTCCTCTCTTCGATGCCCTTCTGTCCACTTCTCTCTCTGGATTCCCATCTGTTCTCTAATATCTATCTTTGCCTTTCTGTTTTCTTCTCTCCATGGAGGGTCTTCTGTACTCTCATATCTCTGGATGCCCTTCTGTTCTCTCCTCTCTCTGTATGATATGTCTTCTCCTCTCTCTCGATGCACTTATGTTCTCTCCTCTCTCTGGATGCTTTTCTGTCTTCTCCCCTCTCTGGATGCCCTTCTGTCCTCACCTATCTCTGGATGCCGTTCTGTTCTCTCATCTCTTGGATGCCCTTCTGTCCTCTTCTCTCTCTAGATTCCCTTCTGTCCTCTAATATCTCTCTTTGCCTTTCTGTTCTCTACTGTCTATGGAGGCTCTCCTGTACTCTCATTGCTCTGGTGCCCTTCTGTTCTCTCCTCTCTCTAGATGACCTTGAGTCTTCTCGTCTCTCGATGCCCTTGTGTCTTCTCCGCTCTCTGGATGCCCTTCTGTCTTTTTGTCTCTATGGATGACCTTTTGACTCCTCTCTCTGGATGATCTACTTTTCTCTCCTCTATCCAGATGCCCTTCTGTCTTCTCCTCTCTCTGGATGCCCTTCTGTACTTTCCTCTCTCTGGATGCCCTTCTGTCTCATCATCTCTCTGGATGCACTTCTGTTGTCTCCTCTTTCTAGGTTCTATTCTGTCCTCTCATCCCTCTGGATGCCCTTCTGTTCCCTTCTCTCTCTGGATGATCTTCTGTTCCCTCATCTCTGTGGATGCCGTTCTGTTCTCTCCTCTTTCTGGAAGATCTTCTCTTTGCTCATTACTCCGAATACCCTTGTGTCCTATCCATTCCCTGGATGCCCTTCTGTTCTCTCCTCACTAGATGCCCTTCTTTCCGCTCTTGTCTCTGGATGCTCTTCTGTCTCTACTCTCTCTGGATGCCCTTCTGTCCTCTCCTCTCACTTGTTGCCCTTCTCTCCTCTCCTCTCACTCGATGCCCTTCTGTCTTCTCCTCTATGTGGATGCCCTTCTGTTCTCTCCTCTGACTGCATGACCTTCTTTCTGCTCCTCTCTGTGGATGCTCTTCTGTTCTCTCCTCAGTCTGGATGCCCTTCTGTCCTCTCCTCTCTCTCAATGCCCTTCTGTCTTCTCCTCTCTATTGATGCCCTTCTGTTCTCTCCTCTGTCTGGATGATATTCTTTCTGCCTCTCTCTCTTGATGTGCTTCTCTTCACTCCTCTCTCTGGATGATTTTCGGTTCTCTCCAGTCTCAGGATGCCCCTCTGCCCTTTCTATGGATTCACTTCTGTTCTCTCCTCTCTCCAATATCCTTCTGTCCTCTCCTCTCTCTCTATTCCCTTCTTATTTTCGTCTCTCTGGATGACCTTCTGTTGTCTCTTCACTCTGGATGACCTTCTGTTCTCTCCTCTATCCTGATGCCCTTCTGTCTTCTCTTCTCTCTTGATGCCCTTCTTTTCATTCCTCTCTCTGGATGCCCTTCTGTCCTCTCCTCTCTCTGTATGCCCTTCTGTCTTCTCCTCTCTCTACATGCTGTTCTGTTCTCTCATCCTTCAGGGTGCCCTTCTGTACCCTTCTCTCTCTGGATGAACTTCTGTTCGCTCATCTCTGTGGATGT
Organism: Arvicanthis niloticus; assembly: GCF_011762505.2. Taxonomy (NCBI): domain Eukaryota; kingdom Metazoa; phylum Chordata; class Mammalia; order Rodentia; family Muridae; genus Arvicanthis; species Arvicanthis niloticus. Next base: position 52,395 of record NW_023045975.1, on the reverse strand, counting down.
GCTTCTGTTCTCTCTCTCTCTCTCTGGATGCTCTTCTGTCTTTTCTTCCCTATGGATGACATTCTTTTGTCTCCTCTTTCTGGATGCACTTCTGTGCTCTCCTCTCTTGGATTCAATTCTGTCCTCTTCTCTGTCTGGATTCCCTTCTCTCCTCTCAACTCTCTGGGTGCCTTACTGTTCTCTTCTCTCTATGGAGGCTCTCCTGTCCTCTCATCTCTCTGGATGCCCTTCTGTTCTCTCTTCTCTCTGGATGCTCTTCTGTCTTCTCCTCTCTATGGATGCCCTTCTTTTCTTTTCTCTCTGGATGCCCTTCTGTAATCTCCTCTCTCTGGATGCATTCTCTCTTCTCATCTTTCTGGAAGACCTTCTGTTGGCTAGGCTCTACATGCACTTCTGTTCTCCCCTCTCTCTGGAAGCCCTTCTGTTCCCTCCTCTCTCTCTGGATACCCTTCTGTATTTTCGTCACAATGGATGACCTTCTTTTGTCTCCTCTTTCTGGATGACCTTCTTTTCTCTCCTCTATCCAGATGCCCTTCTGTCTTCTCCTCTCTCTGGATTCCCTCCTTTCTCCTCCTCTCTCTGGATGCCCTTCTGTCCTCTCCTCTCTCTGGATGCCCTTCTGTCTCATCATCTCTCAGGATGCCCTTCTGTTATTTCCTCTCTCTAGATTCTATTCTGTCCTCTAATCCCTCTTGGTGCCCTTCTGTTCCCGTCAGTCTCTGGATAATCTTCTGTTCCCTCATCTGTGGATGCCATTCTGTTCTCTACTCTCTCTGGAAGATCTTCTGTTCTCTCATATCTCTGGATGCCATTGTGTCCTCTCCTCTCTCTGGATGCCCTTCTGTTCTCTCCTCTCTCTGGATGCCCTTCTTTCCTCTCTTCTCTCTGGATGCCCTTGTGTCTCTACTCTCTCAGGATGCCCTTCTGTTCTCTCCCCTCTCCAGATGGCCTTCTGTCCTCTCCTCCATCTGTATGCCCTTCTGTCTTCTTCTATCTCTGGATGCCCTTCTTTTCTTTTCTCTCTGGATGTCCTTGTGTAATCTCCTCTCTTTGGATGATGTGTCTTCTCCTCTCTCTGGATGCACTTATGTTCTCTCCTGTTTCTGGATGCCTTTCTCTCTTCTCCCCTCTCTGGATGCCATTCTGTCCTCTCTTCTCTCTGGATGCCTTTCTGTTCTCTCCTCTTTTCGATGCACTTCTGTCCTCTTCTCTCTCTGGATTCCCTTCTGTCCTCAAATATCTCTCTTTGCCTTTCTGTTCTCTTCTCTCTATGGAGGCTCTCCCGTACTCTCATATCTCTGGATGCCCTTCTGTTTTCTCCTCACTCTGGATGATCTGTCTTCTCCTCTCTCTCGATGCACTTATATTCTCTCCTCTCTCTGGATGCTTTTCTGTCTTCTCCACTCTCTGGATGCCCTTCTGTCCTCTCCTCTCTCTGGATGCCCATCTGTCTTCTCCTCTCTTGGAGGCCCTTCTGTCCTCTTCTTTCTCTTGATTACATTCTGTCCTCTAATCTATCTGGTTGGCTTTCTGTTCTCTTCTCTCTATCAAGGCTCTCCTGTACTCTCATCTCTCTGGATGTCCTTCTGTTCTTTCCTCTCTCTGGATGGCCTTCTGACTTCTCCTCTCTCTGCATGACCTTATGGTCTCTCCTCTCACTCGGTGCTCTTTTGTTCTCCCTTCTCTGTGGATGCCCTCTGTCCTCTCCTCTTTCTGAATGCCCTTCTATTCTCTCCTCTCTCTGTATGCCCATTTTTACTCTCCTTTCTCTGGAAGCCCTTCTGTCTTATCCTCTCTCTGGATGCCCTTCTATTCTCTCCTCTCTTTGGATGTCCTTCTGTTGTCTCCTCTCTCTAGGTGTCCTTATGTCTTCTCCACACTCTGGATGCCCTTCTGTTCTTTCTTCGCACTGGAGGCCTTTCTGTCCTCTCCTTCCTCTGGATGCCCTTCTATCCTCTTCTCTCTATGGATTCCCTTCTGTCCTCTCCTCTCTCTCATTGCGCTTCTGTTCTCTTCTCACTATAGATGCTCTCCTATACTCTCATCTCTCTTGATGCCATCCTGCTTTCTCCTCTCTCCGGATGCCCTTCTTTTTTCTCCTCTCTCTGGATGCCCTTCTGATCTCTCCTCTCTTTGCATGCCCTTCAATCTTCTCCTCTTTGTGGATGCCCTTCTCTTCTCTCGTCTCTCTGGAGGCCCTTATTTACTCTTTTCTCTCTGGATGCCCTTCTGTCATATCCTCTCTCAGGATGCTCTTATGTCTTCTCCTGTGTCCAGATGTTCTCTGTCCTATCCTCTCTCTGGATGCCTTTCTGTTCTCTCCTATCTCCGGATGCCCTTCTATTCTCTCCTATCTCCGTATGTCCTTCTGTCTTCTCCTCTCTCTGGATGCCCTTCTATTCTCTCCTCCCTATGGATTCCCCTTTGCCCTCTCATATCTCTGTTTACCCTTGTGTCCTCTTCTCTCACTGGATGCCCTACTGTCTTTTCTTCACTATGGATGACCTTCGGTTGTCTCCTCTCTCTCTTGATGACCTGCTGTCTCATCATCTCTCTCGATGCCCTTCTGTTGTATTCTCTCTCTAGATTCTATTCTGTACTCTCATCCCTCTGGATGGCCTTCTATTCCCTTCTCTCTATTGAGGATCTTCTGTTCTCTCATCGCTTTGGATGCCCTTCAGTGATCTCCTCTCTCTGGATGCTCTTCTGTTCTCTCATCTCTCTCGATGCCCTTCTGTCTTCTCCTCTCTCTACATGCCTTTATGTTCTCTCTTCTATCCAGATGCTTTTCTGTCCTCTCCTCCCTCTTGATGCCCTTCTGTCTTCTTCTCTCTCTGGATGCCCTTCTGTCTTCTCCACTATCTGGATGCCCTTCTTTCCTCTACTCTCTCTGGATTCCCTTCTGTTCTCTCATCTCTTGGATGCCCTTCTGTCCTCTTTTCTCTCTGGATTCCCTTCTGTCCTCTAATATTTCTCTTTGCCTTTCTGTACTCTTCTCTCTATGGAGGCTTTCCTGTACTCTCATCTCTCTGGATGCCCTTATGTTCTCTCCTCTCTCCGGATGCCCTTCAGTCTTCTGGTCTCTCTGGATGCCCTTCTGTCATCTCATATCTCTGGATGCCCTTCTGTCCTCTCTTCTCTTTGGATTCCGTTCTGTCCACTTATCTTTCTGTTTGGCTTTCTGTTCTCTTCTCTCTATGGAGGCTCTCCTGAACTCTCATCGCTCTGGATGCCCTTCTGTTCTCCCCTCTCTCTGGATGACATTCTGTCTTGTCCTCGCTGGACGCCCTTCTGTCTTCTCTGCTCTCTAAGTGCCCTTCTGTCCTCTCATATCTCTGAATGCCCTTCTGTCTTCTCCTCTCTCTGGATGCTCTTCTGTTCTCTCCTCTCTCTGGAATCCCTTCTGTTCTAGCCTCTATGCAGATGCACATATGTCCTATCCCCTCTCTGTATGCCCTTCAGTTTTCTCCAATCTCTGTAAGCCCTTCTGTTCTCTCCTCTCTATGTAGGGCCTTCTGTTCTCTCCTCACTCTGGATGCCCTTCGGACTTCTCCTTCCTCTGGATGCCCTTCTGTTCTCTCCTCTCTCCGGATTTTCTTCTGTCCACTCCTCTCTCTGTATGCCCTTCTGTCTTCTTCTTTCTTTGGATGCCCTTCTGTTCTCTTCTCTCTCTGGATGCCCTTTTCTCCTATCCTCTCTCCGAATACCCTTCTGTTTTCTTCTCTCTCTGTATCTCTTTCTGTTCTTTCCTCTATCTGGATGCCCTTGTGTCCTCTTCTCTCTCTGGATGCACTTCTGTCCTCTCTTCTCTCTGGATGCCCTTCTGTCTTCTCCTCTCTCTGGATGCCCTTCTGTTCTCTTCTCTTCTGGATGATCTTCAGTTATCTCATCTCTCTGGATTCCCTTGAGTCCTCTCCTTTCCCTGGATACCCTTCTCTCTTCTCTTCTCTATGGATGACCTTCTGTCCTCTCCTCTCTTTTGATGCCCTTCTGTTTTATTCTCTCTTCCGATGCTCTTCTGTTCTCTCCATTCTCTGGATACCCTACTGTAGTCTCCTATTGCTGGATGGCCTTCTGTCCTCTCCTCTCCCTGGATGAACTTCTGTCCTCTTCTATCTCTGGATTACCTTTTTTCTCTACTCTCTCTACATGCCCTTCTATTTTCTCCTCTCTCTATATTCCTTTCTGTCCTCTCATCTCTCTGGATACCCTTCTATTATATTCTCTCTATGGATGCTTCTCTGTTCTCTTATCTCTCTGGATGCACTTTGTCTTCTCCTCTCTGTGGATGCCCTTCTGTTTTAAACTATCTATGAATGCCTTTCTGTCTTCTTCTCTCTCTACATGCCCTTCTGTTCTCTCCTCTCTCTGGATGCCCTTCTGTCTTCTCCTCTGTCTGGATGACCTTCTGATCTCTCCACTCTCCGTATGCTCTTCTGTCAAGTCATCTCTCTGGATGCCCTTCTGTCTTTTTCTCTCTCTGGATGCCCTTCTGTTTTCACCTATCTATGGATGCTTTTATGTCTTCTGTTCTCTCTACATGCCTTTCTGTCCTCTCATCTCTCTGGGTGCCCTTCTGTATTCTCCTCTCTCTGGATGCCTTTCTGTTCTCTTCTCTTTGTATGCCTTTCTGTCCTCTCCTCTCTCTGGATGCCCTTCTGTATTTTCATCACTCTGCATGACCTTCTATTGTCTCCTCCCTGTGGATGTCCTTCTGTTCTCTCCTCTTTCCTGATGCCCTTCTGTCTTCTCTTCTCTCTGGATGCCATTATGTCTTCTCATCTCTCTGGATGCCCTTCTGTTCTCTCTGGATGGCTTTCTGTTATCTCCTCTCTCTTGATCCCTTTTTTACTCTCTCTCTGGATCCCTTCTATACTCACCTCTCTCTGGATGCTCTTCTGTTCTCTCCTCTCTCTGGATGCCCTTCTGTCCTCTCCTCTTTCTGGATGACCTT